>NC_045437.1:146690511-146920759 GCF_002776525.5 Piliocolobus tephrosceles | reverse complement strand
ATTGAATTGAATTGAATTGAATTGAATTGAATTGAATTGAATTGAATTGAACTGAACTGGATTGGATTGGATTGGATTGGGTTGGATTCTTTGCGATTTCATACAGGGAGCATTTAACACCCACTAAAATATCCCACTGTGCAAGGTAGTATGGGTTTGAAGGAGATAATAAAAATACTAATAAAATATGTTCCCTTTCCCACAAGACTCCCAATTTAGGGGACAGCAGGAAGGAACTAACTAAAATGCAAGCCAAAATGTAATCACGATATAATAAATTATAACATAAATTTGCAAAGAGGACTAGCTTCATTCTCTTCATGTAATGAATGAGCATTTGTAAAGGGGTTGAACATAGAAGCAGACTGAGAGAAGGGAGGGTCATTCAGGTTGAGAGAACAGCATGAGCAAAGGCCTGGAGGAGGGAAAGTGCCCGACTGTTCAGAGAAAAGAGAGAAGTTCTTGTCATTTAGAGCGTAGCCTACAGGATGGGGCACAAGACTCTGCGTGAGCTAAATTAGGGGAGGGAGAGCATGGCCAGAGCCTTGGGGCACTTGCGAGGAATCACAGAGGCACAGAGTCCAAGGGCTGCCGGAATGTTCAACAGCGGCAATTTTGTGCACAGGAAGCCATCCTTTTCACACAGGTTACTGCACCAGCTTTCCATCGTTCCCTCCATTCTATTTCCACTCAAGTCCTCTCTAATCTGTTCCTACACTGCAATCACAGTGGTCCTTTGGAAACTGCAAATCAGACCAGGTCACTCTTCTGGTTTTCTTCTCGTTTAGAATAAGTTCAGAATGTTAATATGACCTCTGGTGTTGTGCAGAGCAGGTCTTCCGCACACATCCCTCAACCCCCGCCTGACCTTGTACCAGGACACCCCATTTCTCCAATAATGTTTCAGTATACTTGACCTGCTCCTTCCTGATCCTAGGCTGCTATGGGGTATCTCCTGGGCTAATTGTAATGCTGGAAAATAGTAGGTGGTCAATACACAGCTGTGGAATGCAGTAGGAAAGGTAGGCGTGCATGAAGGAATGAATGGAGTGCCTCTACCAGATTCTTCTCAAGCACCATTGTGCCTTATCATGAAGTGCCTGCGGGAGCCAGAAACTCCCTATTCTGCTTGGAGAGCAAAAGGCAAATGGGCACAGATTCTGAGGTAAAGACAAAGGAAGCTGAGGATGTACACATGTTTGCTGACATGTACTACAATGTGCATTTAGTATATTTGGGATTGAGGGGAGTAGAAAAGGCCTGACATGGGGCCCATGGAGAATAAAGCATGCAGAGGAGCTTTGAGGTTTGGTCAGAGAGGATGAGTGGGCAGAAGGTCAGGGCGGTGCTGGGGAAGAGAGAGCAGAGTGCTAGGTAGACTCAGGATTGGTCAGGATGAGCATCATGGAAGGTCGGGGGATTTTAGAGAAGGAACAAGGATATGGCTGAATTGACCTGCCATGGAGTTCTGAGTGGATAAGAGAATACAGAAAGAGGGATTACACACTGAGGGTGGAGGAAGGGCTGGCTGGAATCCAAAGGAGTGTGAGAGACGTGTGTCCATGAGATTGCAATCACAGAGGCAATTCGGAAAGGTCAAGATCACAGAAGAGAAGACCTGCTCGAGGCAGAGTTGCCTGGTGGCTGGAATAGAGAAGGAGATCATGGGAATCAAGAGCAGGAAATTGTTGGTCCAAGAGCTGACGTCACTAGGGATAATAGCTAACCACTGAACCCTTTTGATGGCATGTATAGTTATAATCCCACATGTATTTGTTGGTTTACTTGCTATTGTCTATTTTTCAGCATCCCAAACTAACTTATAATCCCCTCAAGGGCAGGGATGAAGTATGTTTCTGTGTGATATCCAGTGTCTGTCATAGTCAGAGATATTCATTAAATATTTGGAGAGCAAATGAATGAATGATTGAATGTGTGACTACAGCACATCGCTTCTCATGAAAATGACTCTGTTTATAGCAATTGTGTAGTACTACTGGGGAAACACTTGAGATTGGAGAGTAGTGAAGACATAGTTTAACCAAGCCGTTAAGCTCTGGATTATATACAATTTTTTGTATGATACTTAAGTTGTTCTCTCCATTCTGAAAGTGTACGTACTTCAAGGGCAAGAGCCAAATCCTATATAATCCTTATATAATAGTTCCTTTCTATCCACAGAGCAGTCAGCAGAATTCTATAAAAATAACAAGCAGATGTATACAGCCTGGAGGGGGAGGTTTTGTAGTGAAACAGACTTTTAGAGTTAGAGAAAACTGCCCCATCACTGATCTTCAGTAACTTGTTTCCTCATCTGTAAAGTAGGAATAAAAAACAGGATGCAGCACATAGGGTTGATGTGAAGCGTAAGTGAGCTAATGCATATACCCATCTGTCAGTGCCAGGTACATAGCACTCCATGTAAGATAGCTAAAGATAAAAATACGATTTTATCTATTTTTTGGACTGTGCAAGCTTCAGTTGGATTTGTCATTGTTCGTAGCAATGACATTCTCATGCTCTTCTCAGTACCCTGGCCAAAAGATTTGCTTCAGCAGTAGTGATTCCAGACCCCAACTCTGCTCTTCAGAAGCAGGTAATCTGCACGCTCGCGCAGCAGGTGCTGATGACCTCAGGGGCTGATCTGGGCAAGCACAGCTCTATGCTGCCCTCTGGTGGACATATTTTGGGCTGCCCCTTCCCTGCCATGGACTTGCTGCGGTGCTGACATTAAGGTGCAAAGATAAACTATATGAAGAGCACCAATGAGGAGATTCTTTGGAGATCACAGGGTAATGAGGGAGGAACGCACTCCACCAATTGTTGTGTTTGGTTCAGTTTCCCAGTTCTACGATCCTACTTCTAACAAGGGAATGGCTATTTCTGCACCAATGAAAAACTCATGACCTCCAAGGGATTTTGGAGGTCAGTCAAGGTGGTTCTGAGGCTCTGAGAAGGGCAGCATTGAGCCTAAGATCACAGTTAAACAATGACTTCGGCCTCTTAAGCTGTGTATTATAACCATTTGCAGATCACTTTCTTTCTGTAAGGAAAAAGTCACAGGGCTCACCATGAAATGCAAATTATTCTAGAAGGGCATCTGTTTTGCCTCAGCTGAAAGTAATTGAAATGGCCATACTAGACCCAGGAGCCATGTTTATGTCTTCTTTTTTCCTCATCTATTACAGCCAATAAATAAGAAGGCTCTTTGGTTTTCCATATCATGTGTCTTATTCACTGTGCTCCATCTCATCTGCTACTAACTGGCTCCAGTCCCTATCTCTTTGTTTGGATGACTACAGTTGTCTCCTAAGGGCTCTCTTTGCTTTTCTCCTCCCAGCTCCTTCACAATCCTCTCTCCTCCCAGCAGCCAGGATGAGCTGATACAAGTCCTGTTTAAAACTCAACACTTCACCCTGGTCTAGGCATCCATATGTGAATTCAATCTCATTGTATACCCATGCCCCCTTGGCTCTCCGTATTCCAGCCAACCTGGACCCTCTTATCCCTCCAACATGGCCAATCTTTGCCTTTACACTTGCTGTTCTCTCTGCATGGAATAGTCTTCTCTGCACACTTCTCATGGCTGGCTCTTCCTCTTCTTTCATTTCAGTATAGATGTCTCCTCTTAGAGAGGCTGGCAATAACCACCGTATCCAAAAGAACCCCTTCCCCCCAACATTCTCCTTCCCCAATATAGCAGTTCTTGTTATGCGTTTCTATGAATTTCCTCTGTAATAGTAATCACTACCTGTCATTATCTTGTTTATTTGCTTAATGCATGTTCTCCATTAGAATATAACTTTCAGGAGGGCAGACTCTTTGCCTTCCCATTGCTACAGTCTTCTCAGTGTCTGGTACATAACAGATACTCAAACAAGTGCTTAGTGGAGTGGAAGAGGAGTACTTTATAGCTTGTGGCATTGGCTAACTTTTCATAACCTGGCCCCACCTGCAGCTGCTCCCCTGCCATACCCAGCCACGTAGAACATCTTGATCAGATCACTCCCTTACGTTGGTTGACTGAGTGAATGAGCACATTTAAGGGATCTCATTTTCCCTACAGCATGCCCTGTGTGAATGTTGATATATGCATGGACAAAGCTTTATATATTTACACAAAATCACATTCCTTCCTCCATGTAACTTATAATCATGAATTTGAATTCCTTTCTTTATTCATTGCTGTAAGTCATAGTAACAAGATTTGATTGTACTAAATGCCATCCCATCACATTAATACAGACTTGATATTATGTTTATTTAATGAAGGTTTCCCCTGAAACTAGGCACTCTGGAATTGTTTCCAAGAAAAATAATTGAATAGGGAAAGAGACTGCAGTTGCCGTTAAAATTAAAACCAGAAATCATTTCGTGTGTGTTATTCTTCCCTTGTTCCATCTCCAGCAATGACTGGAAACAGGTCCTTAAGGGCAAGTAATAAGAATGAATGTCACAAGAGTCAGAAATGATGAACCAATATCTTGCAGAAACACTACAGCATATGCCAATACAGAAAGAGGGTTGGGTAGGAAAGTGTGTGCATGTGAAAAAATAAACATCCCAGTAACGAAATACGCAGAACCACATTGATATATATATATATACACACACACACACACACACACACACACAATGTCAGGTTCCTTTTGACTCAACAACAATAATCTGGTCACACAGAGTGAAATTGCAACCCTATTTGGCCCTTGATGTGGAAGGTGCTGAATCACCTGCCCAGGGGAAACTGCAGACATTTAGCACTTTCAAAGATGAGAATGAGCTAATAAAATTACAGTCTGGCTCACTAAGCAAACATCACCGTATGCCAGCCTCTCTTTGGAGCAAACCTGCTTTCTCAAATGCACACCACGACTTGCTCTCTGTATACCGTTTCCCTTATGTCAGTGAACGCCTTTCTCATGTCTATGAATGTCCTTCTTGAGAGCATAGGGAAAATGAAGAGACGGTGAGTTGAGAGGGGAAGGAGTGGAGAATAATAACATTTAACTAGATTTGTCATCTACTACTTCTATTAATTACCCTGGGGTTTCATCTCCTGAATCTTGTTGTCTCTTTAGAGTAAAAAGCATTTAGTTTACTCAGATGATAGCTAAATACTCTTTTTTTAAAAAAAATACAGTTAGATGGAAGGAATGAGTATTAGTGTTCAAGGGTGACTAGAGCTGACAATCATTTACTATATATTTCCAAATAGCTAGAAAAGATGTGGAATGTTCCCAACACAAAGAAATGATACATGTTTGAGGTGATGGATATCCCAGTTGCCCTTATTATTACACATTACATGCATGTATCAAAATACCACATGTATCCAATACACATATACAGTTATTATATATAAATAACAAATATTAGAAAAATACTTTTTTTTGTCCTCAAATACTTTGACATGTTTTTCATTTACATGGCTGCTACTCAATATGTGAGAAATTTATGCTTTCTAGTTTAAGATTTGAATGCTCTAGGAAAACCAGTGTCATAGATAAGTTTGCAGCAGGGAGCGGGGGCTAGCAATGAAATCAAGATTAGTAATCCCAAGACCTAACATGCTGAATAAATTTAATGAAGAATTTGAAAGAAGGATTTGTATCAAAACACACATCCGGCAAGCCAGGGACAGTTAACCAGATGACCCGAGTTTCCTCTTCAGGAATGCTGGGTCACAGAAACTTGAATTGCTGTAGTCTGTGTTTGTTGCAGAAAGAATCTAAGAAGTCAACATGGGGCTCCGCTTCAGACGATGAAGCTCTACAATGACTTCAGTTGATGGGTGAAGCCTCAGCAGGTTTCAGAGAACAGGCAGATGGGTTGATAATACTCAGAAAAGCATCCATTTTTCAGTGAGGTTTCTTTCTAAGCTACATCCCACACAGCAGCTTTGTGAATGCCTTCATCCCACAGCTCAGCAATCTTGAACCAGAACAAGTTTGCGTAAAGGGTAAGGATGATCTGTCTAAAATGGTTTGCATAAGAATGATCTGTATAAGAAATGAAAACAGCAGGTGTGTTCAAGGAGTCAGACTTCTTAGACTCTAAGCACCCCTCTGTCTTACAATACTTTGTAACTTTGGAGAAATTCTTTAATCTGGTTAAACCTCCATTTTCTTGGTTATAAAATGCAAATAACTAATTCCTGCCGGATCTCTCTATCTCGGTGGTTGTGAAGTTCAAGTGAAACTGAAAGCTGTGTGGAAACTAGAAAGGCCTACAATAGATAAGACAGCATGAGACGAGTGTGGGGCTAATAATGTTGATGGGTCACAGGCATGGGTTCTCAAGTTCCTGCCCAAAACCACATGAAGGAGTGGTTTAGAGGAGCCAGTCACCTCATGTCACTGGAGAACGGACAAGGGTCTTTGGCCTCAGTTATAATGCTTAGTAGGTACCCAAGCCCAAGGGAACAAGGTTTCATGCAAGTGTCAACACAGCTACCATGAATTGCTCAGAGCAGGACCTAAGTCAGGTGATTTAGGCCTTCCAAGCCTTGTTTACTCTTAGAGAAAAAGAGGAAATCAGGTTAAAGGGCAGTGGAGTGACACAGTCTTGGATTCGAATCTCATTTATACTCCTGGCTCGTTGTTTGGCCTTGGACAGACAGTTTCACTTTAAAGTTATTTTTTATTTCTAAAATTAACATACAATGAAACTGATTTTTTTGGTGTGCAGTTCTATACATTTTAACACATGTATAGATTCATGAAGTTACTACCACAATTAGGATATAGAGCAATTCTATCACCTCACGAAACCCTCACATGCTTTTCTTTCGTAATCACACCCTATCTCCACCCATAACCCACGCTGACCATTGAGTTCTTCTCTATTACTAGAATTTTGTTTTTTCAAAAATGTCATATAAATAGAATCATAGAAATGTAACCTCTTGAAATTAGCTTTCATTCGGTGTAACGCTTTGGAGATTCTCCAAGTTTTTGCCAGTGTTAATAGTTTGCTTTTTTTAAAATAGCTTTCCTTTTAAATATTTCCATTGTATGGCTATACCACAATTTGTTTAGCCATTTATCTGTTGAAGTGCATTTGGGTTGTTTCAAGTTTTGGGCAATTATGAATAAAGCTACTATTAAAATATTTGTGTGCAGGCGTTTGTTTTCATATATTTTCATATGTCCACCCAAACATGGGACAGTCCACTGTTTCTCTATAGGGCTAGAGAGTAAATATCTTAGCTTTTTGGGCCTTACAGTTTCTGTTGCAATTGGTGCGAAAGCAGCCGTTGATAATATGTATAGAAATAAGCGTGGCAAGTATGGCTGTGTTCCAATAAATGTAAACTTCATTTACAAAAACAGGCAGTGGGCCGGATTTAGCTTGTTGGCCATGGTTTACCAATCCCTGCTGTTATAAATACTTAAGAGCAGGATTGCTGGATTATACCAGTAGAATTTTAGTTTTGTAATAAAATGCTAAAACCTTTTTCATAGTGGACGTACTATTTTGTGTTACCACCCAACAATGTGTATGAGTTTATGTTGACATTCTCACCAGCACTAGCTATTGTCAGTGTCTTTAATTGCAGCCATTCTAATAGGTGCAGTGGCAGGAGTTTGCATCTCGCTAATGGCTAATGATGTGGAACATCTTTTCATGTGCTTATTTGCCATCCCTATATTCTCTTTGCTGATGTGTCTGACCAAGTGCTTTGTCTACTTTTTAATTGGGTGGTTGGTTTTATTATTTTGAATTTTGAGATATCTTTACACATTTTAGATGCAAGTCTTTTTCTGATTATTTCATTTGCAAATACTTTCTCCCAGTCTGTGTCTTTTTTTTAGTCTCTTAACAGTGTATTTTGCAAATAAACACTTCTATTTTTTTCATTTCTAATTTTGATGAAGTCCAGCTTATCAATGCTTTCTTTTATGGATCATGCTTTTGATGTTATTTCTAAGATCTTTTTAGCCAAAATCATGAAGATTTTCTCCTATATTTTTCTAAAACTTGTGTAGCTTTACATTTTACATTTAGATCTATGCTCCATATTAAGTTGTTACTGCATAAAGTTGTGAGGTTTCAGTCAAGGTTTATTCTTTTATATGTATATGTCTAATTGCTCTAGCACCATTTGTTGAAAAGACTATTCTTTTTGCACTTATTTGCCTTTGTATCTTTGTCAAAAATTAATTGCCCATTTGCAGTGTGGTATTCTGGATTAGATGCTGTAACAGAAAAAAGAGGACATTAATTGAACAACCCATAAAATCCAAGTGAAGATTAGAATTTAGCTAATACCATTGTAGCAATGTTAATTTCTTAGTTTTGGCAAAGGTACCATAGCAATGTAGGATGTTAACATTAGGGGAAACTGGATGAGGGGTATATGGAAACTGTATTATCTTTGTAACTTTTCTATAAATCTAAAACCATTGCAACATAAAAAAAAAACTATTTTAAAAAATCAGTTGATTGGTGTGAGTCTATTTCTGTACTCTCTGTTCTGTTCCATTGATCTCTGAGCCCGCCCCATCCACCAATACCATACTATCTTGATTACTATGGTAGCATCACTGTTTATAAACAATTCACAAACTTTATTTAATTTGTAAATCTCTCCTACAGACTAAAGCTCTGTGAGGACAGGCACAGGGATGGACAGAAGTTCTGGTTTACTACTGAATCCCTAGCATCATGTCTGGCACAAGGCAAACACTGAATAAATTTTGTTGTTGTTGTTGTTGTTAAATGAATTAGAAAATGAATCTTAGTGACTGACTGACTGACTGACTGACTGACTGAATAAAGTATATCTGAAGCAGCAGTTCTGCTTCCCTGGTTCTGTCAAACCACTGGGGAGTGCAGAGCAATATAGATGGCTAGGTGCATACTTAGGAGGGGTGAGAGACTGGCACCTGGGGGTTCTGTTTGGTTTCAGCTGCAACTCCTCACTCACCCTCCAAGTCTCTTACTTAGGTGCCTTTTTTTTCCTATTGTCTATTCTTTCTGTCCTATGGGATGTGTAGTCTCGTTGGCAAGGAGTTCCAGGTCAAATTATGCCAAGCATTTAACATGCCCACCCAGGAGGTGATATAGATAAAACTCTCAGCATGTTGCAGAGCCTGGAGCATGGTGCATGTTCAGCAAAGTTGGGCTTAACTACTATTTTTAATCATTAACAAAATAAAGATATTTGTATTTTTTACTTGAAACCCCAATTACTTCATTCATTCTCTCATTTATTCACAAAATATGAATCCATTTGATAGGATTTATAGACTATTACATGCCACACATTTTGCTAGGAGCTGGAGACATGTCCAAGAATAGGGCAGATACAATCCTGCCCTCGAGAGTAAATCTTTTGAATGAGCACTGTAACTAATTTACTCCATGTGTCCAAACGTAATACACTGTGAAGACCTTAGTCCATACAGGTATGTATTTGATGTAGAAGCAAAACTCTCTTTCTCCTTTAAAATAAAAAAAACAAACCAACAAACAAACCTGTCTAGGTTCTGACAAAGTAGATCTGTGCTAATTTTCTCAGCTTCAATAATTGCTTGGGACATCCAAGTGTAAGAGAATACGAAACAGGAAAGGCTAATTCTGGAAACCTGTTGGGGGGTTCAAGGAGAAATGGGTGTAGGTAGCCTTCAGAGCTCTTCCAACTCTAGGATGTGGTTGCTGAGTTTTTTTGCCCACTCCAATATAAAATGCAGAGTGATTAACTAATACACACACACACACACACACACACACACACACACACACACACACACACATCTACCAATCATATTCCTTAATGTAATTAATGACTGACTTTTATCATTGTTCTCAACTCTTTACTGAAAAGAAGGAAAACAGTATACAGTGAAATCTTTACGATTTAGAGAGAATTATTTTCAAGTCCCACTTCAGGTAGCTCAAGGAGGTTCCATTGTTCAAAAATCTTTTCTCATTTTATGTCAAAGAAACTTTCCCATATCTGTGTCATTGCTTGCGTGTATACATTCCCAGCCTCTGTAATTGTCATTGAGTAACCCAAAGAGGGTTTTTATTCCCCTCCTTCTGATTGAATTAAGCACAAATGAGCACATCTTATTTCTGCCTTATGTTATCCTCATTGGCTAGGAAGAAATGGAGTTATGTACTAGAGGAAGCTAATTAGACATTATCCTTTTTAAAATCTGCCTTCATTTTGAATACTTTGATCTCAGTTAAACTGCATCCTTAGCTAATTAACAGCAAAACAATTAAAAAGCTGTGTTGGCTGTTGAAAATAAAAACAGTTTTCCAGCAAAGCCAATTCATTACACGTGGGCATCCATGGTCTTTGAAATCAATTTCCTGTAAAAACTAATAAGACAAACTGCTTCTTCTGAATATCCGCCTCTAAGATGTATCTAATTCTGTTTACAGTGATAAAATCTTCCCAGTGGAATAGGTCTCTGATCCTTGTAACCTCACAGTAAACATGGCAAGCTGGTGGATCTACATCATTCCCATGAGCCAAATCAAATCATTAGGTCTGTCTCATCAGCTCCAGGATCAACGTATCCAGGAGGGTTCACCATTATCACGAATTTTATACTTCACGGAATTTAAGAAGAAATAGGAGGGTATTTTTTTAAGTTTTTTTCAGACAAGCACAGCAATCTCAGCTGCACTCTATTAATATTTACAAGTCTACAGAGTCATTCCACCAGTTTTGTAGACATTTATCTTCTTCAAATCACCCCAGAGAAAAGCCCAACTTCACATACTAGCTGGTACTGTCCCGGAAATGATAAATTGAAACTCCCTCCAACTCTGTCATACTTTCAGCTGGATAATGTTTAGTTTGCAAAATGCATTGGTCATGGCTTTTTTTCCCCCCTTCATTTGTAGATACGGTAAGGGCAACTAGCCATTGGTCAGAGTTGACACGTAATACTGTTTTGGTGTCAGGAAATTTACATTAGTCAGGACACAGTTATGATGCTGAAAAATAAGTTAACTTCTGTAGTAGCCAATGAAGAGCTACTACATATGGGATGAAGACACCATTGTAAATAAGAAACTGTGCAGAACACAATGATTGGTTGGCAAGTAAGAAAACTGGCTGATTGGTTGGTTAGTTCATTCATGAAGTACTTCATTCAACAATTCCTTATTGAGCACAATATGCCAGCCACTGAAGCAGGTGATTTGTGATGGGATAGCTTTGAAACCTGGCCCAAATAAAAAAATAACTCTACATCTTGCGATAAAATTCCTTAATTATTCTATGGTCACTCAATTATTCAGCAGCCCACAAAGCAACACCTACTGTGTGCCCAGCATTACTTGTGGAGTTACAAATTAACTGATTAAGCCAGATGGTGTTTTTCCTAAGCACATCTGTAGCAGATAGCTAAGTTCTCATGAAAGTCTGTAGAAAGGGAATTTCAACTGTTCATATGGTTTATTCTCCGGCCCATTGTGTTAACGGACACCCTCACTGGAAAGGCAGAAGGCAGTTTCAAGTCAATTAAGCAAGCAATTGACAGTATTTGTTGAATGTTTACTCTGTGCCTAGTGTTGTGCTTGGTGCTTTCTTTCTTTCTAGAGAATAGGCGGAGATTGTAAGAATCTGGTTAATTGCCTATGAACGTGCAATGTAGAATTGTTAATATAGCAAATCCTGGCTAGGACCAGTGAAACAGAATGCCTGCTCTCTAGGCACTCATTACAAAATAGTACAATAGGTAGAGTAGCTACACATAGTGAAGCTGGGCCTTGTAAGCAAATGTTTCATCCATGAGCCCTAATTATCTTAATTGGTAGTATCTCCTTTTACTTTGCTTTTAAATATTTTTCTCTAGTCTCCAATGCTCAACTTACATTACAAATGGAAACTTAACAATAGCTAGACAAAAAAAGATGACTATTTCACTTAAGAGAGGATACTTAGGTAATACTAATGAGAAAATATTTGGTATCTACTTAGGGCAATGTACAAGCTTCTACCGGACTCATGGGAATTAAGTTTTTGAATAATGTATTTTTTAGGAACTGAATGTACTGATGGGCTGATACCATGATAGACAAACTTGTTACGCCCCATTAATTCCAATTGTATAATAGTGTAGTATTTCCTATAAACAATTGGCATTTTAAATTACAGTTCCCAAAGTAGATATTTCAAATGTGGTTAATTCATGGGACATGTCAACAAAGTATAGTGAGGGTGGGGAAAAGTGAATATGGGATAATTTTTTTTTTTTGAGACAGAGTCTTGCTCTGCCACCCAGGCTGGAGTGCAGTGGTAAGATCTCAGCTCACTGCAGCCTCCCAGGTTCAAGCAATTCTCCTGCCTCAGCCTCCCGAGTAGCTGGGAATACAGGTGCCCACCACTATGCCTAGCTAATTTTTTGTATTTTTAATAGAGACAGGGTTTCACTGTGTTGGCCAGGCTGGTCTCAAACTGCTGAACTAGTGATCCACCCACCTCGGCCTCCCAAAGTGCTGGGATTACAGGTGTGAGCCACCGCGCCTGGCCTATGAGCTAAATTTTAAGTGAAACAGGAAAGAGGCAGAGGTTCTAGGAGTTAGAAGAAATTTTAGAGAGCATTCAGTCCAACCTTTGCCCTGACCCTTTCACAGTGCCTCCTATAGCACATTCTTATTCTGAAAATTAAGAAAGTTGGTCCTTTCATTAAGTCTCAGAAATTATTTTCCCTGAGCTCTAGTGAAGAGTATCTTTATAATAGCAAAGTTTGTCAAGCCTCCTCGGTGTCAGCTCTGGATAATGTTGGAGGCTGGTCCTTAAGAATGATCCTAATTACATTGATGTCAATAGAAACACAAAAGAGTGATGATAATAAATAGTGCTTGGTTGTAAACACGATGTCAGATCCTGCAAATGATGGAAATCAGGCCTGGTTCCTGTCTGGGAGCATCTAATAAAATGTTATGAGTTCTGCCTCAGAGACGTTGAGATTGATGGTATACTGTCAACCCTGGAGTTTTCCAAACGGTTTTTGATTCTGTGTTGCAAAAACTCAAGTAAATATGTTTGTTTTGGATTGTTTGTTGATTTGGAATGTTGAACATGATCGATATTTTTGCCATGCAGGAAACTGAGATGAAACCATTATCACCCAGATTGGTACTTACTAGACGTTCAGTAGAAATGAATGAATACATTTATCCTCAGATGTGAAGTCAAACGAAAACTTGAACTTTCAGGCTTAAGGAAAACACTCTTCCTGTTCAGCCACTCTTTGGCTGAGGTGTCCTCCACATTTTTGGAAAAATCAGGCCCTGAATTGTTTGGGTACAGCAAAGGGCACAATCTTCCATTGCACACAGCTCCAAGATACCCGCTGATGTCCAGGACAGGGACCATTCAGGATGAGAAAGGCTTTAGAGTCAGACCCATTCAGGGTTAGGGCTTAATCACCAGGTGACTTCTCGGAGTCATTTTCCTTATCTTGGAGTCACATAATTATTGACTTTGGTACCTGAATACATTCAGTTACGTGAAGCACATGTAGCAAGGCACAGAATGTATTTGGTAGAAGTGCAGACACTGCAGGCATAGACTGGGTTTCTATTCTCAGCTCTGCCCCTTACTAGGCTGTTACCCTACACTCATGATTTAGCTTCTCAGAGGCTTAGTTTCCTCCTGCGAAAGAGGGGTCACTCATAATAACTACCTAAAAAGGCTATCATGAGGATTTAATTATACTAAGTGGAAAATGCATGCATGTAAAGCATTAGATTTTTGTGCATGTGTTCCCAATGTGTCTCGCCCACAGACATACCCCTTCAGTGACTGGTTGACATTTTGAAAATTCCAAGACATTAGGCTAACCCAGTTTGAGCAACAATGTTTTTATAAAAATCTCTTGCAAATAAACCAGAGGGCTGACAATGGGAAGACATAATGGACTCTGGGAGTGGGGTTAGGGAGATCATCACCTTTAGTGTTCTTTCTTCTTTAAGGGATGATTATAGGAGGCTGCTGTCAAAGACTGTTGCTTTAGCATGTCCAACAGTCCTTACCATTATAAACATGTAACACCAGAGAACCACTTTAATACCTATAATTTTCTCAATCTCATTAAATAGTTTCTTTAAGTATCATCCTCCAAGAATAACAAGGTAGATTTTATGGACGGATTTTCTCTGAATATTTGGATAATACTCGAAAAAGAAACGGTGGAATTTAGTGATAAGAACTCCCTTGCAGCCGCCTGCCTCCATTTCCAAAGTGACTACTCTATTTTGTGATGTTATCTGGAAAGATAACTAATTGGTTTCATGATAGTCGGAAAATAGGCATTCTAATACAACTTAAGTTCAAGCCTGTTGCTCTAAACATTAAAATGATTTGGCTTCCTATCTCAGTTCTACTACTTACGAGTATATAACCTTGGGCCAGCAGCCACTTACCTCCTTAAGTTTCAGTTTCCTTATCTGTAAAATGGGGATAGCAGTAGCCACCTCCTGGGATTGTTTACAGATTCCCTGAGTGAAGGCCCATAACGTGTTTAAAGGGGTATGGTATCAAGGTAAGAGTTCAAAAACTGTCATTCATCATTATTATTGTAATCTTTAGCTACTATCCCAAAGCTGCCTTTCCCTTTCGACTGATGAAGTGAAAGGTTGTTCACTGTTTTCATAATTGGATTCTTACAACCTGATATTTTCCAGCTCATCTTTCTTAAGAATAGTCATTTATCAGATAGGTCCATCTGGAGGTCATAATTTGTTCGTGAGAAGACAAGGAGCCATTGCTTCCTGGTTATATTTGAACAGAAAAAAAGACACTTCTTGAAAGCTGCTCTGGGCAAATGTTTCTCAAAGGAGACTTAGTGCAGGGCAGAGCAGTAAGGAGCAAGGTCATGCATTCAGGCAGAAACTCTGCTGTCTGTGGAGCCGACTCCGCCGCCCCTTGCAGGGCTGCACATGAAGCTCACTCTTATGAGCCCCATCTGGCATTAATCATCCCATTTCCTGTCTGTTGAGTGCTCATGTACACTGTAGCACTGTACGAATTGATGTTTGCTCAGGGCTTTTTGCACGAGTCTGCCTTTCAAAAAGAGGGCCTCTTCCTTCCCTGTATCCAAATGGAGGTTAAGAGCAATGCCTTTGGAGTCAATTAGACCTGGATTTAAATAGGCACTCTTCCCCTTGCTATCTAGGTTACAGCACTTCTTTGAGCTTTGCTTTTCTCATCGGTTGAATGGAGAGTTAACATGTGTAAAGGGCTTAGGAGAGGGTTGGCACATAATAAACACTCAATAAATATTAACTCTATCCTGAGAGCCTACTTCATAAATAGCAGTGGTGGACAGGATATAAAGTGGTTACAATAATGATATTCTTTGGGTGTATCCTTTCCAGAAAAGCCACTGTCAGTCGTAATGACATCATTCTTTCTTGTAACATATAAATCTAGGAGAAGAGAACCCCTCCTCCTCTATCCTTAGATATAACTGCAATATATTAGCACCTAGTAGTATAATCCAACTCTAAAGCTCCAAAACCATTTCAGCTCTTTGGAACAAATTCATAATCTTTTAACTTTATGAAATAACTTAACTTCACTTTTAGACAAAACTGAGAACAACTTCAAAGCAGTTGTTCTCAGTAAAAGAATGAAGATACGGAGTCAAACACTGTTTTCCATTGGCAAAAGGAACTCAAAGAGATATTTTAAGACTTACTCTGTCAGAAAAACAAATGATTTTTTTTCTTAAGTGAAATTGGGTGCCTTGATCATAGATCCCACCACTACGTTTTACTGTGTCCCCATCTCTCTTTCCTCCTGACATATACACCCTTTCTATTGCTTAAAATGGTTTCTTTCTAGACTGGAAGAAGTATTAAAATATTGGTGACAGCCTTTCTTAGCTGCTGAGAAAGTTAATGCTTTGGAAGAAGGCTAGATAGATTCACCACTAGGCTGATATATGGCTTTTCTGATATATTTAGAAATCAAATGTGAGCATGAAGAACTTGCAATTTGAAGTTCAATTAATGTTCAAATATTTCCTTATCCATCTCTTTCCTTTGAGTTCCTTAATGACAGGCCCAGATTAGAGAGCCAGTTTCATGAGGAGGTATGTGTCTGGGGATCATGGAAGCTCTATGCTCAAGGAGATTTCAGGGTCCTCTAGTAAAACCCTCTAATTGCTCTGGCAATTTTTAAAATTTAGGGACTTATATATTTCTTTATGAGTCTGAAGGAAACGGAACCATCTCCTACAAAAATGCACATACAGGTAGGCTCACATGCAATTTTAAATATGGTTCCAGGAGGGCTCACTATTGCATCTCTGGACTTTTAAGTCATAAAGTCTGCAGGTAAGAGCTCCTGGCTGGTGCTGGTGCCAGTATTGTCCTGAGGCCTGGCAATCAGGACCCTGATTAGAAGGACCTACTCTGACCCTTTCTAGTTTTAAGGTCTCAATGGGGCAGAGGCTACAGAGCAAGAAGATGCCTGGTTGGAGCACACGTCATGTACCCATTTCTAGGCCACTCTTTGGGGGACCCAGAACACACTTTCAGAGCCTGTTATAAGCCTTTTCCCAGGGTTTGCCATCTCGAAGATATACCATGTCACCAGGGGGTATGCCTCTGGGTAGCTGTTTTTCTTTGGGATGGGTTAAGAGCTTGGGTATTAGCATGTGTGTCAACACAGATAAGTGTAAGTCCCCTTACGGTATATGATGGAGGCAAGTGAGGAAATAAAAGGAGGTAGTATGGCTTTAGACCTGGCCCCTCCATTTTCACTTGTCCTAGACCCAGTGAAGGGGCGCATGCTGTTGCTTCTGATCTCTTTACTCCTCTTAGCAATTTCCGCCAGCTAATTCTGATGTAGCCTTTCAGCCATAGTTTACATGTCCTTTCCCTGGAAATGCATTTCTTGACCCTCAGGCTTAGTTCCCTGGTGAATTATCAGTACCCTGTATCTTTCCCTTCACAGTACTTATTTAAAGATTATTTGAGTGATTATTTGAAATATCTGTCTTATGTACTTAAAAACTATTTGTGGTTATTTGTATGAAGTCTAGCTTGTCACTACTGTTTCCTCAGAACCTAGCATGGTGCCTGGCACAGAATCTATCCTCAATAAATATTTGAAGAATGAGTGAATAATGAATGGATACTATCTTTGGGACCTATGTTATCCATATCCTAAGAAACTATCCTCAACCCCCAGCCGCTATGTTCCTTCCTTATCTTGTGGAGCCTACCAGCAACATGTAGGTGTAGTTGCCCAGGGAACTAGGAGACCAGGCTCACTGGGGTGCAAGCCAATACACGTGCAAAGACCTTCATGTAGATCATGGGCCTCTTGTACTCCTGTGATCACTGGCTAACACCTTGATGGACTAATCACCAAAATCTACTATCTGAATGAAAATCCAAGCAGTTCAAATTTGGCATGAAGTGTGACTAACAAGTAGACATTTCTTACTTCAATATTTCCTTTAAAATGGCAGCCTGGCCCCAGATAAAGTGAACATCCTAATTTCAACCCATCAAGAATTGAATTATGTCCAAATAACACAGCTCCCCTTGTTCTGAAAATATTATTGCCTACGAAAATATTATTGCCTACAAAAACAAATATCGTCTATGTAAGAAAATATTGCCTGGATGCTGTGATTAAAAATTAATTGGCAGAAATTAAGATAGCTTTTCCAAAGATTTGGTATTAAGTTAAAGGCAGTCTGTTGTGGAGCCATGGCAATTAGGTAAATTATCAGGGTGAAGGCAAGAATATTAATAGTCATATAGTTACTATTTATTGAGTGTGTTCTCTGTTCCAGGCCTTCTATTGAGTGCCTTATGTTCATTATCTAATTTACGTTTTACAAAACCCAGGGAGGTGGGTATTATTGGCCTATTTTACAAATGAGGGAACAGAAACTCAGAAATGTTTGGTAGTTTCTCCAAGGTCACCTTAACTGATAAGTGGCAAAAGCAAGTTTTAAGCCTATATTTTAGAACTCCATTTTACATTTTACCACTAAGTATATTAAAATCTCCTTATATACCAGAAAGAGAGATAATTCCCAGGCCATGCTTAAAGAATAGGAGAAAAGCTAGACTTGGACATTCTCAGGGGCCACTTAATCCTGTTTTATTGCCCACATCTCACATCAAGGAAGATGTCATTTCGGCTCTGCCTTGTCAGTCCTCCCTCATGTGGACCACAGAGGACGAAGGCTGTGCTCTATTGTCCATTGCTATATGATAAGCTATCCACAAACACAGTGGCTTAAAGCAACCATTTTAATTTACTGATGGTTTTGTGGGTCAGGGATTTGGGAAGAGTTTGGCTGGTGGCTTGTTTCTGTTCCCCAGAGCATCAGTAAAGGCAGCTGGGGCTGGAGCAGCCACTTCCACCTATGGTGTCTTTGCTCATTTGACTGGCATCTCTGCCTCCCTTCATGTTTCACTGTACTGATGCCTTATCCTCCAGGGATTTCCATGTGGCACAGTGGTTTTAGGATAGATGGACTTCCTGCATGGTGGCCAACTCCTCCTAGGGCGATTGTTCCAGAAACAGGTGTTCCAAGAAGCCCAGGAAGAAGCTGTGAGGACTCTTTTTGTCAGTGCAAAGATGTCACTTCTGTTGAAATTTGTTGGTCAAATACGTCACTAAGGCCAGCTCAGTTTCAAAGTAGGGGGAAGGGATGCACTTCACCTCTAGACAGTGGAATGGCAAGTGAAATAGGAAAGAAAATTGATGGTGATTCTCTTGGAGACAAGCTACTATAGACTGTCTTCAGAAACTATTGCCATCTCACCAGCAAACACCCAAATGAATATTCCTTTAGAGGACAACTTAGACTATAAGCCTCTTGGTGAAAAGTAGAAAAGGTAAATAGCATGTAGTAATCACTTGCTACACACCAGACCCTATGTTAAGTGCTTTACATGCCTGATTGCATTTAAGTCTTGTAACAACCTCTTAGGTAGTCCAATTATTCGCAATGTTACAGATGCTCAGAGAAGTTAAGGAATTTACTCAACGACCCAAGTAAATGTAGTCTCTGAGATCTGAATTCCAATTTTGTGAACCTCAAACTTGTGTCTTTAGTCATTACACAAATGTGGTAAGGGCTTATAGGGAAGGTGGGTTCATGGATGAGGTAAAACAAATTAGCAGGCAAATTTCAGTCAGCAGGCAGGATAGATATAAAAAAGCAACAATGTGGTTGGAGGCAGAGAAGTGGGGACTGATCTGCTGTCCTGTCAAGGGATTTGAGGACTGGAATTGGATAGCTGGGCAAGAGAAGTTTCTGGTGGTCATGAAATTCAGGCAGAGCCCAACCTATTGAGATGGGAAGTGAGGCAGCCCACGCACTCCAGAGGAAGCCTTTATACCCAAGGCTTAAGACCTCAATTGACTGCTTTTCTTTTCTTTACCTAACAAAGGCTCAGAGTTTGCTCAGTCATCTCAGTTCCCAAACACAATTCAATTTCAGAGGGGAAGGAAAGTTCATGCGAATCAATGAGGAGGGCTGAAGAATGGCCCCGTTTTCACTCTAGAGAAGGATTACCTTGTGTGTGAAAAACTCCATTCCTCCCTTTTCTCAGAATTGACATTTGGGAGCCAAAAGAGAGCTGTTAACTGGTGAAATGATTTCTAAATCAATTATTGAACTTTGACTCAACTGGAAGATGTAATAAAGCAGTATCTTAGGTAGACATTTGGGCAACTGAGCTTTTGCACAAGTTCAGGATAAAGTAGTCTTGATATATGACTTTGTAATATAAATTTCATACCTTCAGTAAACTACAGTGGTTAAGAACAACAGCATCTGAAACAGACTGACCCAGGAGAGTCCTGCTTCACCACTTACTAGCTGGGTAATTTTGGACATGTCACTTATCTCTTGGAGCCTCACTTGACTCATTTAAAAACTGGAACAACAATCCCTGGAGAAGGCGGTGAGAAGTCAATGTGATGATGCATATAAAGTGCCTGCACAGGGTTTGGTGTGTAGAAAGTGCTCGATGCAATTAGCTATCAATGTTAGGTTCCCAGATACTGGTCTGACTTCAGAGTCTACAGCCTGCTCCATTTTTCAGGACTGGGAATGGAAGCACTGTAGTAAATGCTATAATTATGATCCTGAGACTCAGAGTTATCTGGAAATTCAGTCTCCTCACTGATCAGAAGTGGGATGCAGGAGAAGGTTAAGTCAAAACTTCCCCCTATTCTTTATTAACATAATAACTGAAAGCATAATCATACCTCCCTCTTGGGACTGTTTTGAAGGATAATTTCTATAAATCACACAATAGTGCTAGTCACAGGTATAACTATCACATAGAGAACTGCCTCTATCTATTAACTATTATTATTATGTACTAAAATCTTGGTTGAGTGGCTTCCGTGTGGCAGGTATTGTTCTAGGAGCATCTTCAGGACAGATAGGCCCATGTCTAGAGGATTAGCTCCCGAAAGTCATGCAAGACTTGCTCCCTGTCATTCAGATATTGGCTAAAAGTATTGACAAAGTACATCTATGGTCAAGGCAAACCCAGGGATTGTGATATTGCTGAAGCCCTAAGCCAACATCTAAGGTACCATGGGTCACCCCAAACCAGAGATGATATGCTTATTACTCAGGATGTCCGAAGCATGATATGGCCAGAGGGAGGGTCTGACTGAGGCCGAAGGGAAAAGCAGAGAAGATGAAGCCTGGTAAGTAGTGTCAGACATCATACAAAACAGAGGAGAGAAAAGTGAGGACATACAGGGAGCAGAGCACAAGCTGGGGCAGGTCAGGATGAAGACCATGGTCAATGTGGATACCCGAGCATGACCTTTATGTGATACTGACAGCCTGGTGCAAGAGTGGGGCTTCAATCTAAAGAGACTGGGTAGTATCAGACTCAAAATGACATCTATACGTTTCATGAAATTTTGGGATTCCCATTTTTTTGAATGAGGTCCAAGTTCAGATCTGGAAGACTGTGAAAACAGAAGTTTTGAGAAATAATTATCACATCATTCTTACTTTCCACTGCCTCCTGCAGAACAACTAGAGTCTAACTTCGTTGACCTTCAAAGCATATGCGTGGTTAGTCATGATCGATGCTAAGGAGCAAGCCATATGGCATTGGAGGGTTTAATTTTGATGCCAGTCACAGGTGTGTGTTTTCCCTGAAATGCCTCAAGCAATTTATTTACTGACAGAGATTGTAAACAGGTTAACAAGGTAAGCTATCCTGGATAAGGCTTAATAAGAGAAATATGGCTGGTCTGCTTTCCTCCACCTAGCCTGTAAATTCTGCACATTAAACATTAAGTAGAAAAGGTGAAAATGACTGACTTTGAGATGATCTTGACTAACAGGCTCTCTGTAAGCAAAGAAAGGAGTCTTAAATCAGAGGTATTGTTCATATAACAGGAGTGAAGGCTTCACCTTGAAGCAACTGGGGAAATCAATGCCAAATTATTAAACAAGCACAATATAATTACATTAGATGATAAACAAATGTTCCAACCAATCACAGCAGAGGGAAAAAAAATTTTAAACCAGGGGCATGGCACTGAACAGGCAAACCTGCCATTTCATTGTCTAATCTTTTGGCTTTTCATCTGATTAAGATAAGTCTCTTCACATTTCAGAATCACTACAGGACATATTTTCCTCTGACTCTGCCCCTGCAACCAACAGCCTTTCCTGGCTTCATTTACCGTCCTTAGTCTTGACTCCATCATCCATCATCATAATAACCCCCTTGCAAATTCTCTTAGATCCAGTGTCCATCATTACCTTCTCTAACCTCTCCTGGAAAAACATCAGCCCAGGCGAGCACCATCTGCCTTCACCAGGCTTAGAGCCAAGCAAATGCATGTTGCCAGATAAATTCACAAACTGAGATTGTTTTCCCTTTAATTCACATTATACCTTCATTAAGCACTTGGTGCCCTCCAGTAATCCTTACTGTTTCTTGAGTTGATTTCCCATTTGCTGAGAACATTATTTTGCACCTTCTCCCATCTCACACCTCAAGCATTCTTTCTTCCAGTGCTGTTGAGCTCCCCTCATGCTGCACTGAGGGAAACCTTCCTCCTCTTTCTATAACTGAAGGACCAAACTGACCTACACTTGCAATCTGGAAGGCTCTCCTACTTCCCGGATCACAGTGGGGATTGAGGCTGTATTCTTCTCAAAGCAAACCCTTCTCCTTGGGCTCCAGAGTCCATCTCTCTCCCTTCCATGAGTCTCCCTCTTTCCTTTGTCCTGGTTTATTTCCTTCAGTAAACAAACACACTCCAATATCTCCCATCATAAAATCAACAAATAACAAAACCCTTCCCTTGACCCTACACATTCTAGATAAGGCTTTAATTTTCTGTTCTCTGTTATATTAAACTTCTCAAAGAGGTGTTTACACATGCTGCCACTCCTTTTGAATCTTCCTTTCACTTATTTATTAACGTGGCCTCTTCCCGTTTACTCCTCCAAAACTGCGCTTGTCAAGGTCTCTGGTGACTTCCTTTTAGCTAAAGCAATGCCCTCATTTTAGTTGATGTCTCGGGAGCATTCATCCTAACATTTTCTCCTTTTGGACATACCCTCCTCTCTTCATATTCATGATGCTATCATTTCCTGGTTTGCCTTCTACTTTGCAAGCTACTCTTTCTCAGAATCCTGCTGGCTCCTTCATTTTTGATAAAGCCTTGTGGTTCTCAGGGCTCAGTCCTGGTTTCCTCCTCTATCTCCTTCTCTCTCTCGGCTGTGAAGGAGGATGCTTTATCAATTCCCATAGATTTAAATACCATCTTTATGCTAATGACCCTCAAAGGTATATCTCCAGTCCAAATTTGTTTTATTTTAAGCTCACTCTCATATTCACTTTGACTTTACCATTCTTCTCCACTTGTATGTCTTCCAGGCAACTCAAACTTAATATAAGGAAAAGGAAGCTCTTGGTTTTCTATTCCAAATCTATTCCTACCCTCACTCATATCAGCAAATTGTACCACCATCCACATTGTTATTTAAGCAAGGATCCTGATGGTCATCTTTGATTCTTGCTTTGCTTCACTTCCCGTATCAAACTTTTCTATCAGCAAGTCTTGTCAATGTTGTCTCTAAGAATAATGCCCATCTGTCCACCATTGCCATCTCAACTGGTCCTGCCCTAGCCTAAGCTGTTGTTATCTCACACTTGGATGACTTCATCTGTTCGTGAGCCTCTCTCAGCCATTTTCTATGTTTAGCATCAAAAGGGATCTTCTTCAAAAAGCCAATCAGTGGCTTCCAACTATACCTAAAATAAACAATGAAGGCCCTGAATAATCTTTTCCTGGCTTTCTTCTTCCAACCTCATCTTACCAAACTCTCTTCATCACCTACCATGCCACAGCCATGCTGATATAAGAACCGCAAACATACCAACCTCTTTCTAATCATACGGTTTTGTTCATGCTGTTCCTTGAACTTTTGCATCACCTAATCATGTCCCCTCTTTTAGGTCTCAGTTTAAATACTGGCTCTTCAAAAAAGCCTTTCAAGGCTACTCTCCCTAAAACATATATTAGTCTTTCTTTAGTTCAGCTCCATATTTGTTACCCTGATGAGAATAAGATGAAAAAAAGAAAAAACACCCTGACAACAAAGAATATATATTTTCTCTTCATCATTGTATGATCAGCATCTAGCAAAGGCCAGGAACAAAATACTGCTTAATAATATTTTTAAATGAATGAAGAAGCTTTTCAGGAACCTAACCCATACAGTGTTATTTATAGGAATTGAAACATCTGTATTTTCTCACACCCAGGACACTATAATCATTAAAGACCATTCCCTAACTTTCATTTTAGTAAAACGTCAAGCTGCCAAACCATCTTGCTTAGTATTGGCTGACGATGATAATGAACAATATGTTTATTCATTTCAGGCTAGCATTTGTAAAAAGCTTACTTTGCGTTAGAAGCTCAGCTAAGCATTTTTAAACAGATTTTCTCGTTTAAAACTTAAAATAATCCCATGAGGCAGGCATTATTAATTACTATCTTAGGCACATATGCAAAACCTCTGCATAAAATTTCAGGGGTCTTGTGTACTTCCTGAAAATTTGTGGACTCCCTGGTAGAAGCCAAACCCCACCCATAATAGTGTTCTACAAAATGGAGTACTCCTACTTAATATTTTGAGGTACACAAAGAAAATACTAGAATATTTATCTATGTTTCTATAAATAAAAATACATTAAGCTTTGCTAATATTTGTTAAACAGGTTAACATTGTTTCATGTCATACATGGGCCTCAAGGTATCATGGAAGAAGAGTGGAAAATGCTTCACACCATGGGACAAGCAGGGCCTGGTGTGGATTTAGCAGCTGCACTGTCATTTTTTTCCATCTTCAGGAAAGATGAATGGCTTTAATAGATTCCTTTAAGAAATATTAATTGGAGACCATATTCAGTGCAAACACAAGCAAACAAGAATATGGCCACCTGTCATCTCTCTTACTCCTGGTACAAGCTCTTTATCAACATTATAAATGTAAAAGTATGAAAGTATGATCACTGCTATGACCCAAATTTGCACCCCCACCCCACCAAATTCAGATGTTGAACCCCAACCCACAATGTGGCTCCTTCCAGAGATGGGGTCTTTAGAAGGTAATTAATGATAGTTAAATGAGGTCATAAGGGTAGGTCCATAGTCCAATAGGAATGTAGCCTTATAAGAGAGGAAATGAGAGGTCTCTGCCTCTCTCTGTTTCTGCCATGTGAGGATGCAGGGAGAAGGCAGCTGTCTGCAGGCTGGGAAGACAGTCCTCCCCAGAACCTGACCATGCTGGCACCTTGATCTCAGACTTCCAGCCCCCATCACTGTGAGAAATAAATTTCTGTTGTTTAAGCCATGCTGCCGATGGTATTTCCTTATGGTAGTCTGAGAAGACTAATGCAATTACCTGGCAGTTCTAATATAAATTTGTCCCTTCACCTTTCAAAATAATTAAGACAATTTGAAATATGAACTTATAAACATTATTAATTATTATCCTAGCCCTGATGAACTTATTTGAATTATGCATTACAAGATTAACTTGAGATAGTGTGAGGTTATGATAAGCAGGACCTCTAAAATTATACATCCAGAACATGAAGAAAAACTATATAATTTTAAAGCAATGTTTATAGCCATATCATTCTCAGTTCAAGAACTGATGAAATCTTCCTGAGTTTAATGATGTTTGGAAGCCTTTTCTGAGGTTTCTTAGTTAACACTTTGGCAGAGACTGGTGATTGTCTATACCAATATCCATTTTCCCTTTCTTTCTTTCAGTAATAGAACTCCAATATTTAGCAGGAAATATTGCTGTCAAGATAAAAAAAAAAAAAGTACTTCCTAGCCTCCCTTGCAGCTATATATGTCCTTCAGACTAAATTCTACTTAATGAGTTACACATATAAATAATCATAGACTTCTATAGAGCCCCCTAGAAGGGAGGACATACTTTTCTTCCTCTTTTATTCCCGCTCTGTTGGATGGTCTATTAGTTATCATTGCATAACAAATTATCCTGTACATTTAGTACTTTAAAACAACATTTATTATCTTGCAGTTTCTGTAGGTCAGGAATCTGGGCATGGCTTAGTTGAGTCCTCCAGCTCAGAGTCTCTGAGAAGGCTGTAATCAAGGTGTTGGCTACACTATAGTCACCTTGAGGCTCAGTAGGGAAGGATCCAGTTACCAAATTAACTCACATTGTTGTTGGCAGGATTCAGTTCCATGTGGGCTATTAGACTGAGAGATTCTGGCCTTCACTGGCTGCTATCCAGAAGCCACCCTCAATTCTTTGCCACATGAGTCTCTCCATAGGGCAATTCTTGATATGGCAGCCTGCTTCATGAAAGCAAGCAGGCAAGAAGAATGAGAGAGAGTTCCAGTAAGGCACTCAGAAGTCATACGCTTCTGTAACTGAATCATGGAAGTGGCATTCCATCACTTTTCCTGAATTATATTCATTAGAAGCAAGTCAGTAGGTCCAGCCCACATTCAAGGGGATGGAATAGCACCAGGGTGTGAATTTCAAAGGTCAGGGATCATTGCCATGTCAGAGGCCACCTATCCTAGCTGGAATTTAGAAGTGTAAGCAGGAGGGCGGAGCAAGATGGCCGAATAGGAACAGCTCCAGTCTCCAACTCCTAGCGCGAGCAACACAGAAGACTGGTGATTTCTGCATTTTCAACTGAGGTACTGGGTTCATCTCACTAGGGAGTGCCAGACAATCGGTGCTGGTCAGCTGCTGCAGCCCGACCAGCAAGAGCTGAAGCACAGCGAGGCATCCCCTCACCTGGGAAGCGCAAGGGGGAAGGGAATCTCTTTTTCTAGCCAGGGGAACTGAGACACACAACACCTGGAAAATCGGGTAACTCCCACCCCAATACTGCGCTTTAAGCAAATGAGCACACCAGGAGATTATATCCCACACCTGGCCAGGAGGGTCCCACGCCCATGGAGCCTCCCTCGTTGCTAGCACAGCAGTCTGTGATCTAACCGCAAGGCAGCAGTGAGGCTGGGGGAGGGGCGCCCGCCATTACTGAGGCTTAAGTAGGTAAACAAAGCTGCTGGGAAGCTGGAACTGGGTGGAGCTCACAGCAGCTCAAGGAAGCCTGCCTGTCTCTGTAGACTCCACCTCTGGGGACAGGGCACAGCTAAACAACAACAACAACAACAACAAAAAAGCAGCAAAAACCTCTGAAGATGCAAACGACTCTGTCTGACAGCTTAGAAGAGAGCAGTGGATCTCCCAACACGGAGGTTGAGATCTGAGAAGGGGCAGGCTGCCTGCTCAAGTGGGTCCCTGACCCCTGAGTAGCCTAACTGGGAGACATCCCCCACTAGGGGCAGACTGACACCCCACACCTCACATGGTGAAGTACACCACTGAGAGGAAGCTTCCAAAGTAAGAATCAAACAGGTACACTTGCTGTTCAGCAATATTCTATCTTCTGCAGCCTCTGCTGCTGATACCCAGGCAAACAGGGTCTGGAGTGGACCTCAAGCAATCTCCAACAGACCTACAGCTGAGGGTTCTGACTGTTAGAAGGAAAACTATCAAACAGGAAGGACACCTACACCAAAACCCCATCAGTACGTCACCATCATCAACAATCAGAGGCAGATAAAACCACAAAGATGGGGAAAAAGCAGGGCAGAAAAGCTGGAAATTCAAAAAATAAAAGCGCATCTCCCCCTGCAAAGGAGCACAGCTCATCACCAGCAACGGATCAAAGCTGGAAGGAGAATGACTTTGACGAGATGAGAGAAGAAGGCTTCAGTTCATCGAACTTCTCAGAGCTAAAGGAGGAATTACGTACCCAGTGCAAAGAAACTAAAAATCTTGAGAAAAGAGTGGAAGAATTGATAGCTAGAATAATTAAGGCAGAGAAGGTCATAAATGAAATGACAGAGATGAAAACTATGACACGAGAAATACGTGACAAATGCACAAGCTTCAGTAACTGACTCGATCAACTGGAAGAAAGAATATCAGCAATTGAGGATCAAATGAATGAAATGAAGCGAGAAGAGAAACCAAAAGAAAAAAGAAGAAAAGGAAATGAACAAAGCCTGCAAGAAGTATGGGATTATGTAAAAAGACCAAATCTACGTCTAATTGGGGTGCCTGAAAGTCAGGGGGAAAATGGAACCAAGTTGGAAAACACTCTTCAGGATTATCATCCAGGAGAACTTCCCCAACCTAGTAGGGAAGGCCAACATTCAAATTCAGGAAATACAGAGAACGCCACAAAGATACTCCTTGAGAAGAGCAACTCCAAGACACATAATTGCCAGATTCACCAAAGTTGAAATGAAGGAAAAAATCTTAAGGGCAGCCAGAGAGAAAAGTCGGGTTACCCACAAAGGGAAGCCCATCAGACTGACAGCAGATCTCTCGGCAGAAACTCTACAAGCCAGAAGAGAGTGGGGACCAATATTCAACATTCTTAAAGAAAAGAATTTTAAATCCAGAATTTCATATCCAGCCAAACTAAGTTTCATAAGTGAAGGAGAAATAAAATCCTTTACAGATAAGCAAATGCTTAGAGATTTTGTCACCACCAGGCCTGCCTTACAAGAGACCCTGAAGGAAGCCCTAAACATGGAAAGGAACAACCACTACCAGCCATTGCAAAAACATGCCAAAATGTAAAGACCATCGAGGCTAGGAAGAAACTGCATCATCTAACGAGCAAAATAACCAGTTAATATCATAATGGCAGGATCAAGTTCACACATAACAATATTAACCTTAAATGTAAATGGACTAAATGCTCCAATTAAAAGACAGAGACTGGCAAACTGGATAAAGAGTCAAGACCCATCAGTCTGCTGTATTCAGGAGACCCATCTCACATGCAGAGACATACATAGGCTCAAAATAAAGGGATGGAGGAAGATCTACCAAGCAAATGGAGAACAAAATAAAGCAGGGGTTGCAATACTAGTCTCTGATAAAACAGACTTTAAACCATCAAAGATAAAAAGAGACAAAGAAGGCCATTACATAATGGTAAAGGGATCAATTCAACAGGAAGAGCTAACTATCCTAAATATATATGCACCCAATACAGGAGCACCCAGATTCATAAAGCAAGTCCTTAGAGACTTACAAAGAGAGTTAGACTCCCATACAATAATAATGGGAGACTTCAACACCCCACTGTCAACATTATACAGATCAACGAGACAGAAAGTTAACAAGGATATCCAGGAATTGAACTCATCTCTGCACCAAGCGGACCTAATAGACATCTATAGAACTCTCCACCCCAAATCAACAGAATATACATTCTTCTCAGCACCACATCACACTTATTCCAAAATTGACCACATAATTGGAAGTAAAGCACTCCTCAGCAAATGTACAAGAACAGAAATTATAACAAACTGTCTATCAGACCACAGTGCAATCAAACTAGAACTCAGGACTAAGAAACTCAGTCAAAACCGTTCAACTACATGGAAACTGAACAATCTGCTCCTGAATGACTACTGGGTACATAACGAAATGAAGGCAGAAATAAAGATGTTCTTTGAAACCAATGAGAACAAAGACACAACATACCAGAATCTCTGGGACACATTTAAAGCAGTGTGTACAGGGAAATTTATAGCATTAAATGCGCACAAGAGAAAGCTGGAAAGATCTAAAATTGACACTCTAACATCACAATTAAAAGAACTAGAGAGGCAAGAGCAAACACATTCAAAAGCTAGCAGAAGGCAAGAAATAACTAAGATCAGAGCAGAACTGAAGGAGATAGAGACACAAAAAACCCTCCAAAAAATCAATGAACCCAGGAGTTGGTTTTTTGAAAAGATCAACAAAATTGACAGACCGCTAGCAAGACTAATAAAGAAGAAAAGAGAGAAGAATCAAAAAGATATAATAAAAAATGATAAAGGGGATATCACCACTGACTCCACAGAAATAAAAACTACCATCAGAGAATACTATAAACACCTCTGTGCAAATCAGCTAGAAAATCTAGAAGAAATGGATAATTTCCTGGACACTTACACTCTTCCAAGACTAAACCAGGAAGAAGTTGAATCCCTGAATAGACCAATAGCAGGCTCTGAAATTGAGGCAATAAATAATAGCCTACCAACCAAAAAAAGGCCAGGACCAGATGGATTCACCGCTGAATTCTACCAGATGTACAAGGAGGAGCTGGTACCATTCCTTTTGAAACTATTCCAATCAATAGAAAAAGAGGGAATCCTCCCTAACTCATTTTATGAGACCAACATCATCCTGATACCAAAGCCTGGCAGAGACACAACAAAAAAAGAGAATTTTAGACCAATATCCCTGATGAACATCGATGCAAAAATCCTCAATAAAATATTGGCAAACCGGATTCAGCAGCACATCAAAAAGCTTATCCACCATGATCAAGTGGGCTTCATCCCTGGGATGCAAGGCTGGTTGAACATATGCAAATCAATAAACGTAATCCAGCATATAAACAGAACCAAAGACAAGAACCACATGATTATCTCAACACATGCAGAAAAGGCCTTTGACAAAATTCAACAGCCCTTCATGCTAAAAACACTCAATAAATTTGGTATTGATGGAACATACCTCAAAATAATAAGAGCTATTTATGACAAACCCACAGCCAATATCATACTGAATGGGCAAAAACTGGAAAAATTCCCTTTGAAAACTGGCACAAGACAGGGATGCCCTCTCTCACCACTCCTATTCAACATAGTGTTGGAAGTTCTGGCTAGGGCAATCAGGCAAGAGAAAGAAATAAAGGGTATTCAGTTAGGAAAAGAAGTCAAATTGTGCCTGTTTGCAGATGACATGATTGTATATTTAGAAAACCCCATTGTCTCAGCCCAAAATCTCCTTAAGCTGATAAGCAACTTCAGCAAAGTCTCAGGATACAAAGTTAATGGGCAAAAACCACAAGCATTTTTATACACCAGTAACAGACAAACAGAGAGCCAAATAATGAATGAACTTCCATTCACAATTGCTTCAAAGGGAATAAAATACCTAGGAATCCAACTTACAAGGGATGTCAAGGACCTCTTCAAGGAGAACTACAAACCACTGCTCAGTGAAATAAAAGAGGACACAAACAAATGGAAGAACATACCATGCTCATGGATAGGAAGAATCAATATCGTGAAAATGGCCATACTGCCCAAGGTTATTTATAGATTCAATGCCATCCCCATCAAGCTACCAATGAGTTTCTTCACCGAATTGGAAAAAATGGCTTTAAAGTTCATATGGAACCAAAAAAGAGCCCACATTGCCAAGACAATCCTAAGTCAAAAGAACAAAGCTGGAGGCATCACGCTACCTGACTTCAAACTATACTACAAGGCTACAGTAACCAAAACAGCATGGTACTGGTACTAAAACAGAGATATAGACCAATGGAACAGAACAGAGTCCTCAGAAATAATAGCACAGATCTACAGCCATCTGATCTTTGACAAACCTGAGAGAAACAAGAAATGGGGAAAGGATTCCCTATTTAATAAATTGTGCTGGGAAAATTGGCTAGCCATAAGTAGAAAGCTGAAACTGGATCCTTTCCTTACTCCTTATACCAAAATTAATTCAAGATGGATTAGAGACTTAAATCTTAGACCTAGTACCATAAAAACCCTAGAAGAAAACCTAGGTAGTACCATTCAGGACATAGGCATAGGCAAGGACTTCATGTCTAAAACACCAAAAGCAACGGCAGCAAAAGCCAAAATTGACAAATGGGATCTCATTAAACTAAAGAGCTTCTGCACAGCAAAAGAAACTACCATCAGAGTGAACAGGCAACCTACAGAATGGGAGAAAATTTTTGCAATCTACTCATCTGACAAAGGGCTAATATCCAGAACCTACAAAGAACTCAAACAAATTTACAAGAAAAAAACAAACAACCCCATCAAAAAGTGGGCAAAGGATATGAACAGACATATCTCAAAAGAAGACATTCATAGAGCCAACAGACACATGAAAAAATGCTCATCATCACTGGCCATCAGAGAAATGCAAATCAAAACCACAATGAGACACCATCTCACACCAGTTAGAGTGGCAATCATTAAAAAGTCAGGAAACAACAGGTGCTGGAGAGGATGTGGAGAAATAGGAACACTTTTACACTGTTGGTGGGAGTGTAAACTGGTTCAACCATTATGGAAAACAGTATGACGATTCCTCAAGGATCTAGAACTAGATGTACCATATGACCCAGCCATCCCATTACTGGGTATATACCCAAAGGATTATAAATCATGCTGTTATAAAGACACATGCACATGTATGTTTATTGTGGCACTATTCATAATAGCAAAGACTTGGAATCAACCCAAATGTCCATCTGTGACAGACTGGATTAAGAAAATGTGGCACATATACACCATGGAATACTATGCAGCCATAAAAAAGGATGAGTTTGTGTCCTTTGTAGGGACATGGATGCAGCCGGAAACCATCATTCTTAGCAAACTATCACAAGAAGAGAAAACCAAACACCGCATGTTCTCACTCATAGGTGGGAACTGAACAATGACATCACTTGGACTCGGGAAGGGGAACATCACACACCAGGGCCTATCACGGGGAGGGGGGAGGGGGGAGGGGGGAGGGATTGCATTGGGAGTTATACCTGATGTAAATGACGAGTTGATGGGTGCTGATGAGTTGATGGGTGCAGCACACCAACATGGCACAAGTATACATATGTAACAAACCTGCACGTTATGCACATGTACCCTAGAACTTAAAGTATAATAATAATAAATAATAAAAAAAAGAAGTGTAAGCAGGACTTTGAGAAATCCTATTGGAATTTGAGAAAGTATGCTATAGATGGCACAGCAACAAAGACAGGAGACCATGAGCTACCTACCAATCTGGGTTATCTACTTACAGACTTCTTTTACCTAAGAGAGAAATAAACCTCCCTTGAATTTAAGCCACTGTTACTTGGAGTTTTACTATTACATGCTGACAATTCTAATTTTATGTGGTGTAATGGCCAAAGACAAAAAGTCATATATCATTGGAACAAAACTTGTTTTCCTGATGTGATAAATATCATTGAAATAATACAATCAGAGCAATATGATGACAAACTAGAAAACATTTCTTTGTACCAAAATACTTTCGGAATGTATGTATGTCAAATATATTGATAAAGATTGGAAGAAACAACCTTTAGGGCAGATGGTACAGGATAGGAGTTTTGTTCTACAGCCAGATGGAAGTACAGATGTTTTTAGAATGTCTTAATGTGTGCTATTGCTAGATTTAATATGTTGCTAATAATAAGTATTAACAACATAATAAAATATAAACAACATAAAGAGTTACATTTTTGTGGTATGTCACTAAATTACAGATAGCCAAAAAAAATATATTTCTGAGAGTGAATAACTTCTACAATTAAAACAATGTCTTATGAGGAAATATTTAAGTATGTTCACTGATAGAACGGCCCCTCTAAGACTTTTTCTTTTTAAGTTTCTTGGGTAATGTTATACAGATAACACCAAACTTGGAATTGATCCATTGCATTGTTTACAGGTAAGGTAATGCAGATGAGAAGTCAAAACCAGAAAAGCACAAATGGTTATATTGATGTGGCTGATTTTAAAAATCAAATTTTAAAAAATTTAAAAATCAAGACTAAATAATATAGTAGAATCTGTATGTCATTTTGTAATCAGATGGCAAGAGATATTTTTTCAACCACTCAGAGGTTGACTAAATGGCTAGACTTAAGATATACATTTTTCTTTTACAAAGATATAAAGGTACAAAATTTGCTGATCTTTTCCCTAATGACAAGTCCTGTTAGTTTAGGTTTGCCTGACAAATATTTTTGCACATAAACACATTGAATCTATCCATTAATTGCAAAATTTATGTTTTAATAATGTGTGAAGAGGAGACTGTTTCACCAAACAAATTCTTGTTTTGGATAGAGGCTTTGAAAATAGATATTTTAAAATGTTTCCCTTATTTTTTGATTCTATAGCTAAACATGATCATGCGCTATGTATAAAAACTCATATTTCTACACTTTAAAATATTAGAAAGTATATATTAGTTTTCTATTGCTGTATAACAGATTACCAGAAATTTAACATCTTAAGACAGCACAAGAATTTATTATCTGACAGTTCCCCTAGGTCAGGTGCAGGGGCATGGTTTAGTATCTACTGCATAGGGTCTCATAAGGCTGCAATGAAGGTCTCAGCTGGACTGTCTTCATCTGGAGGCTTTACTGGGGAAGAATATGCCTCTAATTCATTCAGGTTGTTGGCAGAATTCATTTCCTTGTGACTGTATGACTAAGGGCTCCAGCGTTTGCCTGGCTGTTGGCTGGAGGTCCTAGAAGCTGCCCGCAGCTCCTAGAGGTCACCCACCGTTCCTTGCAATGTGGGCTTTTCAACAGGACCACTCACTTCCTCCAGGTCTTGAGAAGAGTCTCTCACTCCAGAAGATAAGACAGAGTCTTATGTAACAAACTCAATCACGAGAATGACATCCCATATTTTGTGGGTTGGAAGCAATTCACATGTCATGCCCATAGTTAAGGGAAATGATTTCACCCAGGCAAAGGTATCCTCTTCTAGAGGGGGACATTTTATGTTCTGTGTGACACACAGAATTTTCCACTTTGCAAGTCTTCGTAATAAAGAGCTCAGTGGGCTTTGAATACATTTGTTAATAATATAAAAACGAAACTGAAAAACCACCAACATCAAGGAAGTGGAAATTTACTTGCTGAACAATGGCAAACTATTTCACACAATTAGTGAGTGGGGTTGAAAAATGAATATTATGATTTCATGTGCAGACAATAATATACTCTTTAATTTAGATACATTTATCTTTGGGAGGTTTCTTTTTCAACTTTGACAGCCATTAAAACCAAGGATCAAAATAAGCCGAACTTAGTGACAGACCTTTGAATTGCTAAATTATACATATTACGGGTGTTAAATCAAGATTTTCAAATATAATGATGCTTATTTTATCACACTGTATTTACTAATAAAGTTCTATTAGTAAGAAAGTTTTTGAAGTAATAAGTGAAAATTTTAATGATGTATTTATTTTATCTGTATCTCATTTGATACGTATTTTTAAAAATTTAGAATGTATATAAAATATAAAATAATCCATGTGTACAATTTCTAAATAAATAAATATGCATATATTGTGTTAGGTATACATATTCATTTTTTTTTTCTAAAACGGTTGTGTCATAGAATGAGTTTGGGACCCACTGCTCTTACTCTGCACCGTCTGGTGCAGTAGCCCCATAGGGCTATAGAGCACTTGAAATGAGATGTGAGAGAAGTGTAAAATACACATTTTCAAGACTCAGTTAACAAGAATGTAAACTACCTCACTAGAAGTTTTTTTTTTTTTTCAATGCTGATTGCATGTTTAAAAGACAATTAAAAAATATATATAGGCTAAATAAATTATCAAAAGTAATTTCACCTGTTTCTTTTTCCTTTTTAACGTGTCTACTAAAAAATTAAAATTACACATGTGGTTTGCGTTATAGTTGTTAGACAATGCTACCCTAGAGGATTTGACAGAGTATTAGAAAAAACAGAAAGGTTGGTCAGTTGTACTTTTGGACTAAGCAACAATGGAATTAATCCAGTTGACTTGGTAAGACATAGTTTCACTTGAAATGATTTGCTATGCCTCATGCTCTTGTAGCTGTTTCGTTTTACTTTACTCATCATCAGCGGTTAGTGTGATATTTTAATCTCATTGGTTGAAACAAATTCTAAGCAGATGAACTGATTTCCCCTTTGGATTGTACCCTTTGTTCTGTTTACCTTCACCAGATAAACTGATAGTGCTTTTTTGATAATACAGCAGTTAAGACTTGGTTTTTAGGATTAATAGCTAAGTACCCTCAGAGAAATATCCCAATGGCATGCGTGTGTTGGTAGAAATTTACTAACTTCAATGCAATAGAATGAGTGCTCTTCATTAACTACTAATAAAGCTACACCAAATGTAGAGCAAAAAGGTAAATTCTGCCAAGTACTTAAGCCATCCTCTTTTAAAACTTGCCTTATAATTATTTTGAGCCATGATTTGCATAGTCCAGTCTTAGCGCTGATAATTTCCTTTGTAAATTGATTTACTACCCACTATTCTGTTAAGATGTATATAATCTTCACTTTTCTTCCCTGAATGTCAGGAAGGATGCTCACTCTAAAACACATTGGAGTAGCCATCCTGCTAAGGCAGATCTTGCCTTTGGTTTTCTTTCCAAAGAAGACTTGTACTTTGAGCTTCCCTCCAATCAGTCTCTACTTGCTGGCATTTTCCCTGCAACTGGATTCCCTCTGAGCTGCTCTTGAACTCTAGAAGTCTGTGATAATGTTCTCCCTGGAGGAATTATAATAAAGTCTGGTTGTTGACAGTCTTTCTTATGTTGATCCAATGTCTACTTTTCTTTTTTTTTCTTTTTTTATTTTTATTTTTATTTTATTATTATACTTTAAGTTCTAGGGTACATGTGCATAACGTGCAGGTTTGTTACATATGTATACTTGTGCCATGTTGGTCTGCTGCACCCATCAACTTGTCAGCACCCATCAATTCATCATTTATATCAGGTATAACTCCCAATGCAATCCCTCCCCCCTCCCCCACCATGATAGGCCCCGGTGTGTGATGTTCCCCTTCCCGAGTCCAAGTGATGTCATTGTTCAGTTCCCACCTATGAGTGAGAACATGCGGTGTTTGGTTTTCTGTTCTTGTGATAGTTTGCCAATAATGATGGTTTCCAGCAATCCCTCCCCCCTCCTCCCCCATGATAGGCCCCAATGTGTGATGTCCCCCTTCCCGAGCACAAGTGAACTCATTGTTCAGTTCCCACCTATGAGTGAGAACATGAAGTGTTTGGTTTTCTGTTCTTATGATAGTTTCCTAAGAATGATGGTTTCCGGCTGCATCCATGTCCCTACAAAGGACGCAAACTCATCCTTTTTTATGGCTGCATAATATTCCATGGTGTATATGTGCCACATTTTCTTAATCCAGTCTGTCACAGATGGACATTTGGGTTGATTCCAAGTCTTTGCTATTGTGAATAGTGCCGCAATAAACATACGTGTGCATGTGTCTTTATAGCAGCATGATTTATAATCCTTTGGGTATATACCCAGTAGTGGGATGGCTGGGTCATATGGTACATCTAGATCTAGATCCTTGAGGAATCGCCATACTGTTTTCCATAATGGTTGAATTAGTTTACAATCCCACCAACAGTGTAAAAGTGTTCCTATTTCTCCACATCCTCTCCAGCACCTGTTGTTTCCTGACTTTTTAATGATTGCCATTCTAACTGGTGTGAGATGGTATCTCATTGTGGTTTTGATTTGCATTTCTCTGATGGCCAGTGATGATGAGCATTTTTTCATGTGTCTGTTGGCTGTATGAATGTCTTCTTTTGAGAAATGTCTGTTCATATCCTTTGCCCACTTTTTGATGGGGTTGACAAACCTGAGAGAAACAAGAAATGGGGAAAGGACTCCCTATTTAATAAATGGTGCTGGGAAAATTGGCTAGCCATAAGTAGAAAGCTGAAACTGGATCCTTTCCTTACTCCTTATACCAAAATTAATTCAAGATGGATTAGAGACTTAAATCTTAGACCTAATACCATAAAAACCCTAGAAGAAAACCAGGTGGTACCATTCAGGACATAGGCATGGGCAAGGACTTCTTGTCTAAAACACCAAAAGCAATGGCAGCAAAAGTCAAAATTGACAAATGGGATATGATTAAACTAAAGAGCTTCTGCACAGCAAAAGAAACTACCATCAGAGTGAACAGGCAACCTACAGAATGGGAGAAAATTTTTGCAATCTACTCATCTGACAAAGGGCTAATATCCAGAATCTACAAAGAACTCAAACAAATTTACAAGAAAAAAACAATGTCTACTTTTCAATAACTTCCCATTATTGGCTTCAAGTCTTCCCCCAGGGATAGACAGAACACACTCCTTCTGCCACTGATAATTTTAATACTTAGTCTAAATCTTCTGCTCTCTAGGTTACCTAGTTCCACTAAGGATTCTTCTTTTTCCTTAAACAGATATTTATTGGGTACTATGTTGGTCTGCTAGGACTGCCATGACAAAACACCACAGATGGGTGGTTTAGGCAGCAGAAATTTATTTTTGCACAGTTTTAGACACTGAAAGTCCAAGATCTAGGCACCAGAGGATCGCTTTCTCTTGAGGCCTCTCTCCTGGGCTTACACATAACTGTCTTCTTCCTGTGTCCTCACATGGCCTTTTCTCTGTGCCTGCACATTTCCAGTGTCTCCTTCTCTATTTATAAGGACACTAGTCCTATTGGATTAGGGCCCCACCCTTACGACTCAATTTAACTTAACTTTACCTCCTTAAAGGCCCTATCTCCAAATAAAGTTACACGAGAGTTTGAGCTTTAATACACGAATTCAGAGGGATGCAAATCAGTCCATAACAGATTCATATGCAAAAACAGCAGTGAAAAAAAAAAAAGAACATCCTTGGCCCAGTGGACAAATGACAACCAAGGTAATACTAGTTAGTGGCAGACCCAGGGGCAGAATTCTAGGTGGAGTGAGACTTATTTCCTCTCTCTTTATGGAATTTATATCCCTATCTATTTTGCCCAATATAACATTTACTCTTGTAGAAGATCTGTTGACATAAAAGAGAGCTCAGCTGTATGCTTGTCTCCAAAGCCATTGTACCATGGTCTGTGTCTGTGTAATTCTTCTATCTTCATACTAGGTTGAAATCTGGGTGGAGCTAAAGGTAATGTCTTCCAAGTCTTTGCATGGCTGTACTCTGACAAACACTGTGCACTGCATACAAGGAAAATGGTGTTAGCTGACCAGGGCTGGCTTCATGTGTGATCTGTGCCCGTAGTTTAATGTCTCACCATGGCCATCTTGAAATTCTAATAATTTTTGAACAAAGGGTCCCACATTTTCATTTTGCACTGGGGCCCACAAATTATGTGACTGACTTTAAAAAGGGAAACATTTGGGCCAGGCATGGTGGCTCATGCCTGCAATCTCAGTACTTTGGGAGGCCAAAGAGGGTAAATCACCTGAGGTCAGGAGCTCGAGACCAGCCTGACCAATATGGTGAAACCTCGTCTCTACTAAAATTACAAAAGTCAGCTGGGCATGGTGTCAGGTGCCTGTAGTCCCAGCTACTTGGGAGGCTGTGGCAGGAGAATCTTGAACCTGGGAGGCAGAGGTTGCAGTGAGCCGAGATCACACCATTGCACTCCTGCCTGGGTGACAGAGCAAGACTCTGTCTCAAAAAAAAAAAAAAAAGGGAAACATTGATGAAGGGTCAATTGGACAAGAAGTCACAATACCTGAGTTTTGTCCCAGGGTCAGCCACTAACTAGCTAAATACAATTATCAATCTTCATTTATCTCCCCACCAGAAAGATCCTATCTTCTAGCTCAAAATTACGCAACCATGCTTAAGCAAAAGGTTTCTGTAGAGAACATCTGCTGTTTTTGCCTGCCAAGCATTCACTCTTTCATCTTTCAGAGTGTTCCTTCTCACTCTCTGTCCAGGAGTTACCAGGTTCAGGTTGCTGACCCCACTTAACCCACTACCTCTGCTCCAAGGTAGTGGTCCAGGCCCAGCCAATCAGTATATTTTACCCTCTAGAAAAGTCTGGAACTGTCCAGAAATGGGCATGTGGCCCAACTGGTGTCAATGGGATTCGGTTACAGGACATTCATGGACTGTTGTGGCACTGCTGAGAGAAAGAGGTAGGCGTGGAGCTGCTGATCATCACCTGGCCTCCGTGGGGACACTTGCCTGGGACAGAGCCAGTCTAGAGGAACAGCAACTGAGAGAAGAAGAGAGTGAGACCAAGTCCTGAGGACATGGTGTGAACCTGTGGATGAGCAGGCAGCTGTGCCTACAGCCTGGAGATAACAGTTATGTCAGTAACTGAGAGAAGAACCAATGATGTCTCAGAATCAACCTAGGTGAGTGTCCCTTCCAACAATGGGGATTGTTCATCACTGGATCCTGGGCTCATAGCAGAGTGTCTGTCACATAACAGACACGAATTAATAAGTGGAAATCACTATAAGATATAAATCTAAGTGTTGCAAGATAATAAGTTCCTGAAATAGGCAAAAGATTTTTTTTTGTTGTTTATATATATATTTCTGGATCCTAGAGGTCACAAAGAACCAGGAAACATGGTTCAGTGAAAACCACTCTGCAACGAATCACTTTTAATGCCCGCCAAAGTTATCCTAATTGAGCCAATGAAAGCAAGATCTAAGACAAACTTCCAGGAAATAGCTTCTGAAATTCAGTGTCACCCAACTTGAGCATTTGGCTTAAATATGAGTATATATTTTCTTTATTAAATTAAAATGCACCCTGTGTGATACAGGAAGAATGAGGTGATAGTCTTTGCTGAAGGAACAAGTAGAACTAAAGGAAGCTTAAAACAATCTGCCTTTACCCTACCTGCTATGTAATCAGGTATGTTGAAAGGTAATGAAGCAGTTTAATTATTATCTTTTAAATATCTGTTTAAAAGACTATTATTTCTTTGAAATTGCTCTGATTAAACATTTCTTTGATCTCAGCAAATAAGAAGGTTTGTAAGGTCCCCTTTGGGGCAGGAGCCCACAAATTCCTCTATCAACTGGCAGATGATTGTGTGAAAGGAGCAGAGAGAAGAGTCTGTCTCAATATGAAGAAGACACAAACAATGTCCATAGTTATCTATTAGTGGAAATGGACATCTCTGAAAGGAGCTCTTTGTCCTCAGAGGAGTTCAAACTGAAGACATGTGCATTCTGCAGGGAACACTGGAGAAAAGAAAGGTAATACATAGCTGATAATTGGATAGATCTCCAATTCTGCAAATCTTGGGAGAAGCCAAAGGAAATTCTGACATCTTAAGTTCACAGTTTGATCTATGTACATGCTATGGTTTGGCTCTGTGTCCTCACCCAAATCACATGTCACATCATTAATTCCCATTGTTGGGGGAGGGACCTGATGGGAGGTGACTGGATCATGGGGGCAGATTTCCCCCTTGCCGTTCTCCTGACAATGAGTGCTCACGGGATCTGGTTAAGGGTGTCACACTTCCCCCTTAGCTCTCTCTCCTGCTCCACCTTAGTAAGACATGCTTGCTTCCCCTTCATTTTCTGCCATGATTGTAAGTTAACCAAGGCCTCTCAGCCATGCTTCCTATATACAGTCTGTGGGCCTGTGAGTCAATTAAACCTCATTTCTCCCTAGATTACCCAGTCTCAGTCAGTTCTTGATAGCAGTGTGAAAACGGACTAACATAGTACATCTTTGTAGTGGCAAGTGTGAGAGAGGAGAAATCTGACACTTCAGCAGGGATAAGCCCCTTTCCAAGACTTCAATGATTGATTGATATATCCACCAGCATATCCACCTTGGCTTACCACCCCAGCACTAAGCAGAGCTCTTGGCAAAGTGAGCACGCTGTAAGTACTTGTTAAATGATTGAATAAATTGAATAAATAAATGAATTCATCTCTCAGCAGTTATGTGCTCATGTTTTTTTTTTTTTTCTACAGTTATTTTGCTCCATACTTTTCTTATGTAATAATTAATCTTGTAACACCTTGTGGCAAATCACATTACTCACCTCATACTGTATTATTTAACTTCTCATATATTTATGTCTTACTTTCTAAGATAGACCATGAGTTATCTGAAGCAGATATTACATGCCTTTATAAGCCCTTCAGTACTCTTAGATATACTTAAAGAAAGTTAATAACAACATTCGTGGAGACCACAAATAGTTGGTGCAGTTAGCCTCCTCCTTATGAGGGTTGCCTCTCAGGATATTACGCAGTTCCTTCTTTACAGCCCAGGATCTCTAAAGTTCCTCAGTTGAATTGTCGTCTATCTTGTTTCTCAATGCACAGGGTCATTGTCAACATGGACCTCAAAAATCAACGCAACCCAAGAGGGATTAGCAGATTATTGGAAGTAAAAGTGGTGTGGAGGAACTTAGGGATGGTCTAAATCAATTCCCTCATTTTGGCTACGAGTAACCAAGGGCAACTCTCAAAGTAAAAATATTTGCTTAAGGTTCTAGAGCAACTTGAGAGCCCAGAGATCGTGACCCCAGAAATTCTGCTCCTTGTGGAGATGACAAGCTCCTGGATGCAGGACTCTACCTCCATAATGACTTTACTTTTCATTAACTAGACTTAAATTTTTTAAACATTCATTTTCAAATGGCCCCATCAGCCAACACAAAAGAAGAGGGATTGCTTTAAGTATAAAATGCTTAGGGGATCATGCTTCTCTTTCTCCACAAATCAAAGAAATGAAAGATTGGCTGTCAGGACTTGCCCCACAGAAGCCCTTTCTGGAGGGACTGAAAAGATTTTATTGTGCTCTCTGAATGTTAGTAATTGCATTTCAAAAAGAAAATAAAAGTGATGAATATTTCCCCTTAAGTTCAAAGACACCTGCTAATTTTGTCCTTTACTACTCAACTCCCGGAATTAGATTATAAATATAGCGCAGATAGGAGCACCATTTACCAGCTAGATTCCTGAGACTGGTGAACAACTCAGCACTGGCAAAGCTCCTCCTTCAATGACTGCCTTCTATTATAATTAGTGGTGTAGTGTATCTGCTCCTTGAGGGTAGCAACTGTGCTTTATTCTTACTGACTTTCTAAACGTGTAAATCACTAGGGATTTCTCTTTCACTGAAAGCCCTACAATGACTTCAAGATAATTCAAAATAAATTCAAGCTGCTTCTCAGGGCCCTTCACAAGGAGCTAAAATCTGGCCCTGATCGCTTCTTTGGCTTACCTCACCCTGTTCTCTCTTTACACACTTGCTCCAGTCACTGTGGCCATCTTCCTCATCCTCCGGCATGCCAAGCTTGCCAGTGCCCTTGTATGCTGTTCCCTCTGCCTGGAATGCTGTGCTCTAAGGACTTTGAATAATGATTTCTTCTCATAACTAAAGTCTCAGTTCAGACATCTCCTCCGAGAGGTCTTCAAGGCACACTCCATCATATCCACCCTATTTTATTTCTTCTACAGCACATCTCAATAACTGAAGTTATCTTGTGTATTTATTTTTTATTTCCTTGTTGTCTGTCTTGTGCCTCTGGAATAGAAGCTCTTTAAGAATATAGATCTCTGCCAGGTGATCACGCCTGTAATCCCAGCACTTTGGGAGGCTGAGGTGGGTGGATCACTTGAGGTCGGGAGTTCAAGACCAGCCTGGCCAATATGGAGAAATCCCGTCTCTACTGAAAATACAAAATTAGCTGGGGTGGTGGTGCATGCCTATAATCCCAGCTACTTGGGAGGCTGAGGCAGGAGAATAGCTTGAACCTGGGAGGTGGATGTTGCGGTGAACCAAGTTTGCACCATTGCACTACAGCCTGGGCAACAAGAGTGAAACTCTGTCTCAAAAAAATAAAAAAAAGATTATATAAACATGATGGCCACCAATACAGGGCTGATGGAAAGACAGATTATTTGGTTAGTTACTGTATCTGTGTCCTTAAGTACCATTGTTGTTTTTAAAACGATAATAGAAAAATCTTATGCAGGGCTTCAAATAGTTTCTTCTTAAAATCTGTTTTTTCCTTTACATTTGGATGTATCAGTAGTTTATGGTAGAAAAAATACTGGACTAGTTAGAAATGGCAAATTGGTTTATCTCATGTAGCCAATTTGAATTGATAGCTGCCTAGAGGATCTAGGTAGATGGTATCATGAGGTGATAGCTGCCTGGGGGACATAGGTAGAGGTATTCTGAGAATAAATGCAAATTTGCATGTCTGCTGTGGCACTGTTTGGGAAGTGGCTATGTGATGACGAATTCTAAGTCTTTCCAATTGCAGTGACTGCCTTTTGTCACATAAAAGCAAAGTGTTGTAGATAGATGCTCTGGAAAAGTGGTTTAATTAAATTATACAACTATCTAGGTTAATTAAATCAAATGGGATTTTCTGAAGAAATCAAGACAGCTGCATCATTTTTAGCATGTGACTTTGGACAGATCATAACCTCTTTTAGCTTTAGTTCTCTTGATTCTAAAGTGGCTCAAATAATTTTAATCCACCTAAGATTATTAAAGAATCAAGAAAATATCTAATCAAAACCAATATAATTATGCTATACAAATGTATGGTACTTTGTGGGAATATGCAAATCTCCATACCATATTCACTCCCTATATGTCCTGAATTTTCGTGGCCTTACTCAACTTTTGGGTGCCACCATGTGGTCCCTTGCCTCCCTCAGCAGTCACGGACATTATTTTAAAGTGGGCTCTAAGTTTTGATGTGCAGCTAAGACAGAGGCTTTCAGATGCTGCTTGATACCACCCACGCAACGGATCCTGGGCATTGCTTTGCAAATATCTTGCCTCATCTAGGAATTTGTTTTGGAATATGTCTTGGACTACAAATTGTTATCTGGGAAGCTGGTAGATTTATTAGCTTAATTAATGCCGGGAAAGTAAACAATAGCTTTTCAGGGATTAAACTTTTAGGCTGGAGACTCTGTTTTTTTAGGGGGACCATGTGCATTGTTCTGTTCCCAAGTCTGTGTGCTTTTCATCTTCTGGCCAGTGTTCAGACTTGTTGCCAGTTTCTCATAGAACGTTTGGCAGAAAAATGAGGAGGAAGGCACCAGGGAAACAGAAATGGAGCAAAGCAGTAAGAAATTCTTTAAGAAGTCTGGGAGCCACGAGGGAGAGGGAACCAGAAGAAAGTGTGCTGACTGACAAGTGATGGAAAATCACTGAACCATAATAGACCTCACTTGTATTGACATGCGCTAACTGAAGTGAACAGCTGGGGTGAAGTTACTGAGCATCTTATTTCAGAGTTTGGCAGTGGACCGAACTCTGTTTGCAAAGGAGACAGCTATGACAGGATTTTACAGGTCTAATGCAGAACAAAAATGTAGTGAGCTCAGCCCAGCAACTGAAGTATAGCAAGAGGCCTTTACTTTTGTTAGACACTGCTTTTATAGAAGAGACACCCTGCTGGCTCTCCTTTCATATATAGCATTTGAGATAGCGTGAGCCTGTTGTTTGATTCCCTTCAGTATAGTCAGGATTGTAATTTAGCAGCATGTTTGTGCAGGTGATACACTATATCAGATGCTTTACCCACGTAATTGAAAAACAACAACAACAAAAAACACAGAAAAGAAGAATTTACATAGTAGTGTGACTTCTAAAAGCTAACAACATTAACTGAACATTTACTCGTTGTCAATCACTGTGCCAAATCCTTTTATATTCTTACCTTATTTAATCCGCACAGTAACCCTATGTGGTTGGTACTATAATTATGTCTGTTTTGCAGGTGGGGAACCTGAGGCTTGGAGATATGAAGTCATCTGCTCCGACGCAGAGGTAGCAAGTGACAGAGCCAGAATTGCAACTTAAATGCGTCTGACACTCAAGCCTGTGTTCTTCACCATGAGATCCTACAGTCACCATAGTCTATCCACACCTAAGATGTGTGGGAATTCATGGATCCACTTCTACTTTGACTGTTTCAGTCTTTTGCCTTGCCGTTTATTATTGTATCATGTTGGTCTCTTTTGTCTCCCAGTGTTTTGGTATCATGTTACTGCAACTCTGAAGGTTTTGCTGGCTGGTAGCTGGGTCACCTAGAGTCTTCAAGTGATTCTTCCTCCTTTGGAAACTGTTCTATAGGGCAAAGAAAGTTGGTAGAAGTGGGAAAAGAGGAGTGACTGATTTCCTCTCCTTGATCTTAGGAGGACAACTGGGCTTAGGGGCCCCAGAGGAGATGGTGAGCTCAATGGAGTATTGTTTTATGCTCCATTCTGCAGGCAGGGACTACATGTCCAGCTCATTATAGAAGTCCCACCATTTTTTAAAAAAATTTCTTCTAAAAACCAAAACAAAACAAAACAAAAAATGGGATATATGCCCAGAACCTGCAGGTTTGTTACACAGGTGCACGTGTGCCATGGTGGTTTGCTGCACCTATTGACCCGTCCTCTGTGTTCCCTCACCTCGCCTCCCACCCCTCAGCAGACCCTAATGTGTGTTGTTCCCCTCTCTGTGTCCGTGCGTTCTCATTGTTCAACTCCCACTTATGAGTGAGGACATGCAGTGTTTGGTTTTCTGTTCCTGTGTTAGTTTGCTAAGGGTAATGGCTTCCAGCTTCACCTATGTCCCTGCAAAGGACATGATCTCATTCCTTTTTATGACTGCATAGTATTCCATGGTATATATGTACCACATTTTCTTTATCCAGTTAAACAATGATGGGCATTCGGATTGGTTCCATGTCTTTGCTATTGTAAATACTGCTGCAATAAACACATGTGTGCATCTGTCTTTATAGTAGAATGATTTATATTCCTTTTGGTATATACCCAGTAGTGGGATTGCTGGGTCAAATGGTGTTTCTGGTCTTAGATCTTTGAGGAATCGCTATACTTCAACCATCCTCCACAATGGTTGAACTAATTTACATTCCCACCAACAGTGTAAAAGCGATCCTATTTCTCCACAGCCTCGCCAACATTTATTGTTTCCTGACTTTTTAATAATCACCATTCTGACTGGCATGAGATGGTATCTCATTGTGGTTTTGATTTGCATTTCTCTGATAATCAGTGATATTGAGCTTTTTTTTCATACATTTGTTGTCCGCATAAATGTCAATTTCTACTGGGAGCACTGCTGTCTCTAATTCTGCGGTATCGGCTTACGAATGTAGATGGAAAAAATAATGATAACCTTTTCACGTTCACTTTACTGAAATTTAACATTCTGTTTAATTATAGATGTGGATAACAAACGGCAGTAGTATATGCAGGACCTATGGTTTTGTCACCAACAGAATACAGATATTTTCATACCATATTTCTGATGTTGTAGATACCTTGGAATATCACTATACCAAATACTACTTCCAAATTATGGTTGCTGTTAGACTTGCTGCTAGATTTTGTTACTTAATGAGTATGTATGAATTACCATATCACAATTAAACATATTTTGATAATTATATTTCAATGTAATTGATTTCCTTTGAATCATTTTTATTATTTTTAATTTCAAACATTTTTTTCTGGGAAGGGGATCTATAGGCTTCACCAGACAACTAAAGGAATCCATGGCACACACATATGCAGAGTAAGAACACCCGTTCTTTGCTCATTTAGAAATATCTTATATGCATTACTCACTTACTCTGCACACTAGCACTTTGAGGTGGGTACTATTTACTGTTATTATCCTCCATTTTAAGGATTAGAAACTGAGGTACCAGAGATGGGGAAACTTTTCCAAGGTGAACCCAAATACTGATTGAATGCTCATTGTATTAATTCTTTATAGAGCTCAGTATCAGCATCATCCTCGTCCCTTCTGATTGCAAGGAGGAAGCCCAGGAATCAATAAAATCTCCCAAATTCCTAGCAAGCAAGACTCCACGTGAGAGCCTGCCAAAGAGAAGGGTTGTGTGCGACGCGGAAGGTGAAGGAGTAGGGAAGCTGCCTGTCTTCTGACGCAGTGGCGAGTGTGCGCGCAGGCAGTTGGCAGGCTTGAGGTTTGTGTTGGCTTTTGGGCATTCTATCTTCCCTGAGATATAGCAACCCGTAGTATGAGATGAAAATGTTCGTGTGACGCCGGATTTGGGGTTTGGGTCTCCCTTCTTATTGTACATTTCCAGAAACCAAAAATAGAAATCAAACCATTTTCCTTTCTCCAATGGTTTATATCTGTCCCTTCTTATCCTTATTACTAATCTCTATAAATATATAGATGATTTTTGAATTCACCAAAACAAACTAAAATACTCCCAAACACATTTAAAATCCTATATTCTTAATTTATTCCCCCCCCCCCCAACACATACACTAAGGTTCTTAAGTATTAATTTGGTTTAATTTCTCTCTTTTCTTTCCTTCCCTTACTAATTATTCTACTCTTTGGTATGTATCCTCGTTATATAACTGGAATCCTAAAATTATACAGACAGGAAGGACATGGAAAAGAGGGATACTATGATGGATGAGGGTGCAAATGAATACACACTCATACATTCAATCCAAGTAAGAAGTGAATGCTTCTGGGCATGGCATTAACTTAGCAAGCTTTAAGAGCCCACACCCAATAGACCAAGATTTGAAATCCAAATGTACTATCATTAGTTGTGCAAGTTACTTAATCTTGCTGTGCCTTGAATAACTCATTGTCAAATAATAGTACCTAGCAAGGTTGTTGTGAGGATTAGATATTATCTGAAGCTCCTAGCACAGAGACTGGTATATAATGAATATTTAATAAATAACCTCGAATTTGAAAATAAGTACAACATAGTGACTAAGTACTTGGGCTCCCCATTCAGAAAAAAATGTGTGTTTGAATCCTAACCTCACCAATTTCTAGCTATAATCTTGGACAAAATACTTAAATTCAGTCCCCTCATCTATAAAATCATTATATAAAACAAAATAGTTATAATATTCACGTTAGCCGGAATAGAACCTTTGTTTAGGAAAACACCTTATGAAGGGTAACATAGCTCCAACTAAGGGCTGGATCTGGCTTAGAAAGAGAGTAGAACAAAAGGAAGCCTGGACTCATCTGAGTAGGAAGAAAACAAAGGAGAATGTTTTAAGTTTTCTTTGTATTTCTCCTCAGATGGAGGCAGATTAGAGTCCAAGTTGGTGAATATGAAGGGGAATATTTTAAGAGCAATTGGTTATAATTTTGAAATGTAAATGCACTATGCCTTCCTACCTTTTGTAGTCTCAGCTATACACACAAAGGTCTTGATGAACTCCATGTGTATATGTATGTAAATTCAGACATAGAGTCTGACTAGTTCATGTCTGGGTTGTCCAGCCAGGGATAGCACTGTGGGGAAATGAGGTGATACCTAAACAGGTAACAACACAGTAGGACCTCAGAGCCAAAGCAGACCATGAAAACTTGAACCTCTAGCATTGAAGGAAACAGAATGTAGGACACTGACCCGGGATATGATAGAATGGGAATAGGGTCAACCTTTCTAGATCTTCAAAAGCTCAGTAACATCCCCCAAAATGTCTGGATTACATGTGGACACTAAACTGGGCCTGATCTGTTCAAAAACTCTATGGGACATTATCATTATTCTTTTCTTTTTCAGAAAGGAAACAAATATTTAACAATGTGCTAAAGGTCACACAATTATAAGTAAAGAAGTCTTGGCTTGAATGCAGCTTGCTCTGGTTACTCCAAATTCTCCTGCTTCCTTTCTGGTCATGGCCTCTACAATCTTAGTCTTACATTTTCCTTTTTATAGGATATTATTCCTTACAAAAAGCCAAAGTCATACGAGATAAGAGTTAACTTACTAACACCAGAAAATGTGGAGTCAGCTTATCTAGATGATGTTTTTGGCATCTTTGGATTTAAATTAAAAAGATTACTTCCAAGGAATCTCAACAAGACACACAAAAAGGTTGATATCAGCGCTGTCTCCCACCATAAAGGAGTGATGAGTTTTGCTCTTAGGGCCAGCATCATGGGCATGTGACTTGGACAGTCACACAGGGTCCCATGCTCAGAAGAATCCACGCTTGGTTTAATGCTCGACTGTTACTATCTTGAAATTCCTAATCATCATTGAGCTTGTGTTTTGTAAATAAAGACTGATGAGACAATGGACTGTTCTTGTGAGCAGAGGAGATGAGTGCAGTATGCATGTCTGCCATTCATTTTGCACTATCCTCCACAAATTATTTAGCTAGTTCCACCCTCTCCAAATGAAAGGTAGGCTCTAATTAATAATTAGCAATCCTTCTACCCACCTACTTAGTGGATTAAGATGGTCAGGAACCAGAGAGTTCTCTTTTACCAGTATCTGACTTTCTGCGGTTAATTGAATATAATGCAAAATCTTATAGTCCATGCTCAGAGGTTCTTTAAAACAGTGAAATGTATAGGAGGCCATTGTTTTAAACTGAGCTCCTGCACTGGGCCCCAACAGACCCAATCAAAATGAGGTTACCTATGCTGAGTGTTGAAAGTGCCTTTGTAAACATTATGACAGTGAGAGAAATCTCGCATGGCTGACTCCATCTTGCTCCTAGCCTCAGAAGCTGGCTGTCCTTCATTTGTGAGCATAGGCTGGGCTAACCATGGGAAGAATCTAGTTTATAGTTTAACTTTGAAGGAGGGATGATAATAGCCCTTCCTAAAACTAAACTAAACTAAACTAAAACTAAAGTTCACAAGGATAGAATTATGAGAGTGACTGAATTCTGCTAAAATATAGGCATAGTGAAAGGATAACCAGTCATTGTTCTGGAGGTCACAAAATTTATAACTTCCCTAATTACTCCTGAAGATAACATCACTATTGTAGAACCTAAGGTTGGTCTTTTGAAAGGTTTCTCAGACTTTTGCATTTCTAGCAACTGACTGACTCCACCTGAACCTGCAATTTGTGACTCAACCAACACTGTGGCCCCCACCCAAAGGCTGATTCAGAGCACAAGGGCTGTTTTCCACATCTCTGTGATTTCATCCCCAACCAGTCAGCATTCCCCATTCCCTAGCCCTCTACCCACCAAACTATCCTTGAAAAAAACCCTAACCTCTGAGCTTTCCAGGAAACTAATTTGAATGATTACTCCAGTTCTCCCACATAACTAGCCTTGTGTTCACTGTTATGGCAGTACCATGGTCTTGGTGAACTGGTTTTGTTGATACAACAGGCAAGAAGAAGCCATTGATTAATTACAGTGTCACAAAATCAAACTGAAATTTTAAGGAAACAGGCAAAACTCCCAAAAGACCAGTTTTTTCTTTTTTCTGAAAACAGGAGATTCACAGCAACCATTTGGAGAGGACTCAATCAATCAGACTCAGCATGATAAAAAAAAAAGTCCCCTCCCCTTTAACCCTTCCAAGGGAAGTAGCCCCAGTAACCTGATGTTAACCAACCTGTTTAAAAAAAAAATTCTGTTTCCTTGTTCGCAACTTACAAAAAACAACTGTTCTGTAATGCCCAGCAAAGCAAAAATCTTAGATGAGATGTTCCCAAATTCATGAATTACTAATAAAAGATGATTAGATTTTTAAGCCAAATTTTTTGTAATTTTGTCTTTTGACAGTGACGATGCACTAATTTTTAATATTTGATGCAATTCAACCTAATGAATTGGCTTTGGAAAAGAAATGGCTTTGGAAAAGAAAAAAGAAAAAGATTTGCATGACCTTCGGGCCAGTGGGTACTTCTACAAAGTTGCTGGTCTTTGGTTTTTCAAAGATAGGAACTGCCAAGAGCACAGGAATCCCTGGCTGCTGGTGATTTCTAACCAGTTCGAGCCTTGCCCATGTTTGATTCCTTTGTACTGCTTGGCCAAGGAGAATAACACATTTTTACTTGACGAAATAAATTATTTGATTGGCCTTGCCAATCAAAAGTTCAACAGTTGAACTTCATCGTCAAGGGGCAGTTTTAATGAGGTAGATTGGGCTGGATGTTTCAGGGCATGGTTTTCAGTTTCTTGCATCTGTGATTAAACATGATAATCACTTAAAATGGAATAAAGCTGAGCTCAAAAACTAAACACATGTAGATGTTTGGGCCACGGGGAATCAATCTGGCCATTAAAATGCTAATAAATGCAGATCTCCTCATCCTTAATTAATTGGGTAACTAAACAGAGAGGCTGGGGTGAAATACAAGTATGATTATTTAACATGAAAAATCAAGAAGCTTGGATGAATAACAATTACATAATTAACAAACAATAAAGAACATTTGAGTTTCAATTAATCCTTATTGGCAGTTCAGTAATATCCACCAGAATCTGTTTCATTTCATTGCAAACTGGGCCTTTTTGAGTTTAAACAATTTTGACACTTGGTCTCTAATATAAATCTACTTATTAAAAATGTTCAAGATCAACATGATACATTTAACTAAGAGCAAGGCCAATCAAATAATTTATTCTGTCAAGTAAAAATGTATTATTCTCCTTGTCCAGATATAAAGGACGCTATTATTTGAATTTAGTCTGTTACTTTGTAAAAGCAGTCATTCCACTCATGAGTTATAATGAAAAATACAAATGCAGCAGAAAGTTAGAGAGGCCACACACCTGATAGAGGTAGGCGATCAATTGCAAGACTGTATTACTCAGAGCTCTCTAGAGAAGTTGAACCAATAAAATCAATAGAAGGCATGTATAATATATATGTGTATATGTATCTACTTATCTAGCCATCAAGGATTTATTTTGAAGAATTGGCTGGCATGATTGTAGAGGCTGTCAAGTCTGAAATCTGTGGGGCAGCTCAGCAGGCTAAAGAGCTGGGATAGAGTAGATGATGCAACTCCAGGCTGATGGCAGGCTAAAGGCAGAATTCCTTCTACCTCTGGGGACTTCAACTCTTAAGGCCTTCAACTGATTGGATGTGGCCTATCCACATTATGGAGGGTAATCTGCTTTACTCAAAGTCTACTGATTTAAATGTTAACCACATCTTTTAAAAAAGACACACACCTTCACTGCAACATCTAGACTGGTGTTTGAACAAAAATGAGGTACCATGGCCTAGACAAGTTGCAAAAATTGGAACCATCACAGAGACCTAAGTGTGTAGAAATTGAATTTAGAGTCCCAATCCCTTCATTCCTGGTTTTGATGTAATTGATCTGGGATGTAGACTGGGCATCAGAATTTTTAAACCACCATCTCCTCCTACCTTCCCCAACTGCCCTCTGCAGTCTTCCTCCCTACTCCACCTAAGCCTCCAACCTACCTAAGCCAGGTGTAGAATTTAACTCCAAAATGGTGCTTTTCTCTTAGCTCCAACTAGATTTTTAAATTCTATCATGCCTGAGTACCCAAATCTAAATTCCACTGCCCATCTCATGGAATTAATTACTACCTTGCAGTGAAATCAAACTTTCCAGATGTCAGTTAGTTTGATTCCATACTATGATGATTGAAAAGAAATCTTATGATGAATGTGCTAGTACTCCAGGAATTTGGGGGAAACATAGAAGCGATTCTGGAAGGCAATGCTTCGAAAAATGTTTTCTAGAGTGGGTTCCATGGAACACAAGCCCTCGAAGAACTATACTTTGAAAGGGGTTTCATGGCCACATCTGTTTGGGAATGTGGCATGTTACAGCCTTCTCTCTTTGGAGATTCATAATTTGTTTTTGCATAATAAAGTCTTCAATAAATCTTGTAAGGAAACCTGTTAAATTGTGATTAATCTAGCATTTCTCAAATCCACTGTGCACAACTTTTTACCCATGCAATGCATATTAGCATCCCAAGGAGCATAATTTAGAAAATGCATTTGAACAATTAAAGACTGAAAGTGAAAGTCTATACAATCAAGACAAAATAACCACATGATTTGCGCTGCACTTAGTGAACCGAACAACAGAGTCACGGTGGGATGCCTCCTTAATGCAGGCTGGGCACATACCCAACTTGCTGGGTCACTGAGCTAAATTCCTAGGGCTCAGGCCACTGCTGCTGCCTTCACCCCACACTTGAAATTACACAAAACTTGCAGATGACCCCACAAACCAGTGGTCAAATTGTTGTCTGCTTTGCTAAGCAGAAATGGTTTCTTTACTCAAATTGCCACCGGAAAAAAATGCTGAGGTGTTACATTTTCATGAAGGAGGAGGTCACATTTTAACCCATATTCAAAACGCTTAACTGGGACTGATTTAAATGTGTTGAAACTGCAAGGCTTCTTAGTGGTCAACTAGATCAATCTTTTGCAACATGTGCATTAGAAACTAGGGTAGAAAAGCCAGTTTGGAGATAACTGTTTTTTGGTTATTTCCGTGATTCAAGATAAGTTGTGAGCTAGAAATTCAAGAAATTAGGGGCAGAATGGCATATCGCTATCAGGTAGCACTTTGGGCAGCTTTTGTGTAAATTACAAAAAGATATACTCTAGGCACACAAACTACAAAAAGGTACGTCTTCCTCTGGATTCTCTGCAGCCTTGTACCAGGGCCAGGCATAGGGTTGTATTTCTACCCTCAGTGACCATGCTGGCTAGAAGCCTTTTTACAGAGCAGAGTACACCCTGCTATGATGTGTGAGGATTAGAGGTGGTGGGTCCCAGCAGGAAAAGAAGATATGCCAGACAGAGAGGAAGAGTGAGAAAATGAGTATACATTTGGCATTCAAACTTGTTTCAGTCCTCATGGGCCCTTGTAGAGTGTGGTATACACATGATTGGTAGCAGATATGAGAGGCTTATGACATATTTGTTTGAACTAAAGATAATTCTAGACCAAAGTTTTTCTTAAAAATGAGGAAATAGCTCTATCATTTTATTTTGTAGAAGAATGACTTGGACCAAAAGCCACTGTTCCACAAGCAAATAATTTTGTAGTACATTCATTTATTTATCCATTATTAAACAATTTGAACAACATCAATGAATATGACACTGTTCTAGTCTCAGGAGATACTTTGGAAAAGAAGTTAAACATTGTTATTGCCTTCTCTAAGCTTATATTCCAGTAAAGATGAGAAAATTAAATAGTGACAATAAATGTAGTGAGAATAATGGCAACACATGGAGGTGAGTAGAGAGAGATAGCCCTCAGGAATAAACCCTCATCTGACTTCCTACAGGGACCAGTGGAGGTATCCTGGAGGAAGGGGCCCTAAGGAACAATAAGAGGCTAAAAGAGAAAAGCTAGAGGGAGCTTGGGGAATCCCAGGACACAGATAACTTCAAAATAGTGTAATTACTGAATAGAGGGGGAGAATGACATAAGTTTCGGGTGGATATATGGACAGGGTACAGATTTTAAAAGGCTTTTAGCTGTGTCATGGGTTGTAGTATGATGAATTATCGAGGAGCAAGTCTGGAAGGAGGGAAACTGCTGTTGTGGTCTAGGAGAAAGGTAGTGGTGATGATGGAAGTGGAGGAAAGCAGTTGGATTAGAAAACTACTTAGCAGTTAGAGGAAACTGGGTTTGAATGGACATCTATTAAGGATGAAGCATTTGGACAGAGAGTTGAGAAAGGTGTCAAGGATGACTCCCAGGTTTCTGGATAAGTCAACTTGTGGAACAATGGTGCCACTGAATGAGATATGGAAGCAATTCAGGAAGAGAAGCTGCTTGATTAGAAAGATAATGGAGTACAGTTTGGACATATTTTGTATGAGACATTCCAATGGAGACACCTGGAAGGTAGGAAAATCTAAGTCTGAAGTCATTGGAATAGACAATAAGATCAGTCAGAGAGAAAGTGATCAGAAAATGAAGAGAAGGGACTTGGATGGCCTTGAAAGAAAGAGGGAAGTCTGCATAGGAACTAAGAATTATCAGAGGGATAAGAAACAAACCAGGGTTTTGATGGTACAGAGTCCAAAGAAGGGAAGACTTTCAAGAGAGAATTACGATTAGAGTTTAATGACATAAAGATATTAATAAGGGCTGAAAATGCTCATCATATTTGTAAATTAGGAGGTCACTGGTGACTTGAGCAGAGAGTGCTTCCTGTGAGCACTAAAGATGGGAATCAGAGGTAACTGAATGAGCGGAAGTGAACTGGAGATGTGAGAAGATGACTTGAAAAGAGTATAGTAATGTAAAGGGGAAGGCTAGGAAGAAAGCCTGGAGGTGTAGCACGGTGGGACCACTTGACAGTTCGACTGAGAAAAGAGTTGGAGAAAACTTGGATATGTTGGCATCAAATAAAGAAAAAGAGCAGGCTAAAGATAAAAGGGAATGGAAAAACCAGTGAAGGGGCAAAATCCTTGAAGAAGTTTGAATGGAATGGATCGAGGAGTTAGTCTGGAGTAGAAGGATGACAGCTCTTCTCCTGGGGCAGAGTGGAAGGAGAAGAGTCTGGGTGTGGGTATAAATTGAGAGGCAGGAGTTGGGAAGGCTAAGGTAGTTCATCCTTGACAACTTCTAGTTTTTCTATGAAATAGGCAACAGGATAATCAACTAAAAGGGATGGCCTTATTCGTAGCTACTCACTACTTATTCTATGTCCTTTATTATTCCTCATTATACTCATTTGTTGTATTGATTATTGTTTGAATGCATGTGCCCAAAAAAACTTCCTTCTTTCTCACTCTGAACATTAGAAATTTCAGCTGAAGTATGTGGGCTGGTTAGTAATTAGAGGAATGTTTCTTATAGAAAAGATGTGTCTTAGATAGATGAACTGACATAACCAGAGAGAACATTTTCCTTCATTTTGCACTGAATAAAGTTTTAGAGAAAGACTTTCAAGCATTTCACTAAAAGAAAAAAATTCTACTACTAAGCACCAGCACCACCCCACACATACTTTTTTGTCTCATCTTTTAAAAGATCCAGCAGTTGCCAAGTTTACAAGGCTGTCTTTCATTCCTGATCTCAAAAGGTTTTTTTGTTTTCTTTTTTTACCCCAAACATGCATACAGCAAACCATTTTTTTCAAGTTGTCCTAGGAGACTGACAATATGCCAACTGTTTTCAACTGTGCAAAAGACCCTTTTAAAACATGCCTTAAGATAGTAGTTTCTTTCTGCTTATCTTTACATCTTCTTTCGCCAATTAGGTTTATGGACAAAGTCCAATATGTAGTCCTGAGTGAGAGGTCCCATCTCATTCAGAGCTAGGCTACTCTTGAAGTTGAGCAGGGAGGTTTCAATGATAGGCTAAGGGGATGCTGTTGGCTTAACTCATTAGCATGTTCTTTTGGGGTGTACCTTAGTAAGATTATATTTCAAGGCTATCGCAATAATGCAAAACCAGCCTAGAGTTTCAGAAACCATCCTTGAAATGACAAGTTGGTCAGGAGAAATCTATATATAACTAGTAAAAATGTAAACTGTAGAATGATTACTGTAATTTGTGTGAGAAGTTTTTATATATCAGGTCCTATTCTCTCTTTTCATCCTGCTCTTCCTATTTTCCTGTCAGTGAAAAGATTTTTGAAGAAGAGCTTTGGTGATGGAATGGTAAAATGAGAGTCAAATGTGAAGAATTAAGTGTCGACATTTGTTTATTTATTTATTTATTTATTTATACTTTGGCTGCTTTTGTTTGGCTACAAAATCTTGTGAGGCAGGAAAATCTGGAGGCAGGGAACTTGAGGCCAATTCCTGCTGATTCAAGGAAAACCACTAAGGTTTGGGGGCAGGACTTAAGGCTAATTTGTGCTGACTTCCTAAAAGAGAAAACACCAAGGTCTGGGGCCAGGGAATCTAAGGCCAATTTGTGCTGACCTCCTAAAGCTGGAGCGAAAGGAAAACACTTGGGTTTGAGGACAGAAATCCTAAGGCCAATTAATACCAACTTCCTAAAGCTAAACCAAAACGAAAAACCCCATCTCCTCACCACCTCCCAAGAGCAAGGGATCAAAGGCGACTCTCCCTACAACCCTCCCACTCCCTCTAGTCTCAGATGGAAAGGGAGGGTGCCTTGGATTGGCTGTGGGCCAAGCATGGCCACCTCTTCATCTGCATAGGGTGCCAATTCATCTCAGGCTTTAATCAGCCATGGACCAAATCCTTCATCCAGATAACGGGTAACAAATAGAAACATCAAGAAGAGTACTCAAAATCCAGAAAATATTGTTAACTGGGCCCTTGAGCCACTGGTTTGAGTCCATTCCCACTCCTTGGAGTGCTTTCTTGCTTTAATAAATCCCTGCTTTTACTGCCTCATTCCTGTGTTTCGTTCCTTTATTACTTTGTGCATTTTGTTCAATTGTTTGTTCAAAATGCCAAGAACCTGGACAACTTACATTCAAGGCCCTCTTTCCAGTAACAACTGTGTAAAACATTTGTACTTATGAGACAACCTTCTTGGAAGTATAGTTTATAATTGCTGTCTCTACCTTTTCACCTTTCATTCATTCTTTTATCTGAGTTCTTTAAAGTTATAAAAGTAACCAGGATCAAATAATAAATTTTTAAAGTTAGTATTTTCTGCTACCTTCCTTTGCATTTCTTTCCTTCTCCCTTGAAAGGAACTAGTAATAATATTTTGGAATATTCCCTTGTACTCCTTTCTCTACCCTCACCTCCAATCACTCTTCAGCCAACTTACTGGCCACTAAATTGAGTATCATTTCTTTCAGTCTTTATAGTCTTTGAGCTCTAAGGAATATTGGACACTGTTAATTAACCTTTCTTTTTGAAGACTCTCTCTTTTCTTGCTTTCTATGACCTTCTACTTTTCTAGCTTCTCCCCTGCCTTACTGGTCATTCTTCCTAGTATTTGTTACTAGGGGTGATTCCTCCACCTGCCTATCAACTTCAGGGCTGTGTCCTACATGGGGTGATCATGTCTCATGACACTCCCTACCCAGAATTATGGGAATTTTTGAACACATAAGAATTTTTCCAATCTCTTTATGTTTGTGGGTAAGAAAACCAAAGCAGAGAGAGTGAGGAAGTAATGTGTCAAAGATCATCTCAGAGCCTGAACCTGAAATCATAACTTCCTGACCTAAAATTCTAAAATCAACTATTGCCAATTTCCTGTTCAGTTTCTTTTACTTATGCTGCTTTTCTTATTCTTTTCCTTTTGACTTGGTAATAACCGAATGAAAAAGTAAGCCCAATATTGAAAGATGCCTTTTATGAACCCAGTGATAGTCATACAAACCGCGGAAATTTATCTGAGGAAGTCAACAGAAAGAACTAAAGAAAACAGTTTGATTTGTTTTATTTTTCCTGAGAGCAAAAAGGGAACAGAGGTAACATGCTCCCCTAAAGACTGGGATAATTATAATTAGCACAGAGAGAACTGAAGCCACTTTTGATGAAGCTCCTCCCAAAATCATTCAGGAAGCAGCAGGCACTGAAAACAGCCCTAATTCAAACTCAACAACAGTTTCTAACGTAAATAGACACAGAGTCAGCACCAAAGGTCGAGGGCCTACTGCTTATGTGCCCAGAGTTGTGCAACGCCTTTTTGTACAGTGACTGTATTTTCCAAACCAAAAACTAGGTGTATCGTGTGACTGCTAAGATTATTTGAAATTTGGATCATTTTGTAACTGCTGTGCTATGGATTATTGTAGGAATACAAGTCATGATCTTTCACACCCAGCTATTGCAATACAGATAGTTTAACAACTTACCACATAGCAGGGTAGTACAATGGAACTCCATGTATTAGCTTCAGCTGAGCCCTCAAAACCTGAAAACAACAACTATAAATTAATAAAAAGTTTAATTAAAGCCCTTCTATGAGACAGACTAAGAAGTCCTAAAACCAGATCCACCTGCAATACCAATCACTCCCTCCATCTCCGAAAGCAGTTGAAGCTGGAGAGACTGGAGCAGGGAGAGAAAATTTCTTTGAATTGGCTTAGCTGCAAAGAATAGCCTTATCCAAGGTCACTTTCCTTCCCGGGGTGGTCCATGTTCAGTGACTGATCCATGAGGTTGTATGAAAAATGAGTCACCTTGGGACCACTTTAAGAGGTATTAGAGCTTCAGAACTGCCTGCAGGCTTGGCTGAGGCTGTCGCTGTGTTCCATGGCCTCTGTATGTCTCCCATTGCCCACCTGCTTCCATTGCGCCCCTTCCACAGGTGCTGATCCCACAGGTGTGCCTTAAGAATGATACTACACAATAAACTCAGAGTCCGCTTCCCGGGAAATGCAGCCTATGACAGGAGCAGGTGGGTGCTTTCCCGTCACCTTAAGCCAAGCAAGCTGTGGTGCTAAGAGAACCATTGAAAAGCTTGATACATGCCTCCTGGATTTAGGAAACATAATGCACTCAGGTTTCTCATGCCAGAGAAAGCTAAGAACCAGAGATTGCAAAACTCAGTGATATAACAAAAGGAGAGGAGAGGAATCTTGCTGTGCCGGAAGTGTGTTGCCTTCCACTGAGGACAGGGCAAGTGTATTAGGAAGACAGAGATCAGAATGGCACACAGACTGATGTGACCCTGCCAGTAACAGACCAGGGATGGAGAACATGTTTCAACTCAATGCCAAATCCAATGACTTGGTGGTGAATGCCTGAGTATTAGGATTAAAGAAGGAGTTGTGGTCTGAATCTGGAATTAGTGAGAAAGATGCTAAAACTAATTAGCAGTATCTCTCACAGTTGCAGGATAAAGGGGCCATTGTAGCGTATTGAAATAGTATCTGCTTTTCACTGTGACTGCAAGCTTCCTGAAGGCAGGTGTTGATTCTTATTCATCTTTGTTCCCCTCATATTCAGCACTATGACTGGCACACGATAAACACCTAATATTTTTTGAATAAGTGAGCAATGGCCAGAATTACTAAGAGACCCTTCATTGAATGACTCATAATTAAACATGATGTGAAAACTCTTGGGCCAAGTGGCAGAGAGACGCCTGTCCATTGTTTCCTGTGAAAACCCAGAATCCACATTCTCAGAGGACAATTTTATTGTGTAGACACTAACTCATACCAGTTGGGATCTTTGCTAGTTAAAGAAGGAAATCTCACCTGACGAATGGATTAATGATCAGGCCGACTGTATTTGCAGAGCTGCAGAATCTTCTCAGACAAGATGTTTGAGCACCCCTCTCTTTATGCAGAAAATTTGATGACCAGGTGATATCATTAAACCATTTAGGCAGAGCCTAGAGAACTGTGGGAAGGGCTGCATCCATTGAATATCATGATTTGTAGAAATCCCTCGAAAGGCTTCCCTTTCCTTTCTGAGGCGTGTGGTGTGTGTGTGTGTATGCAAGAGATAGAAAGAGACAGGGTGAGAGAGAGTGCTTTTCTGGATTATAAATAAAGCCCTTCAGAATCCACCATGAATCAGGTAAAATGACAACCTGGATGGCCAGGTGTCTAGATAACTTGCCAGCAGCCTGACTACGTGATGGACCCCATGAACAACTCCTAAGGTATCAAAAGAGTATTGTGGAGTTTCTCCTAGTATGCATCCTTTCTGGCCGTGCGCGGTGGCTCATGCCTGTAATCCCAGCACTTTGGGAGGCCGAGGCAGGTGGATCACCTGAGATCAGGAGTTTGAGACCAGCCTGACCAACATGGAGAAACCCCATCTCTACTAAAAATACAAAACTAGCCGGGTGTGGTGGGGCATGCCTGTAATTCGTTACTCGGGAGGCTGAGGCAGGAGAATCACTTGAATCCGGGAGGCGGAGGTTGTGGTGAGCCAAGATGGCGCCATTGCACTCCAGCCTAGGCAACAAGAGTGAAACTCCGCCTCAAAAAAAAAAAAAAATTCCTTCCTTCAGTTCAGCTTCTCTTTGCTCTGCAACCACCCACTGAGTGGAGAACTGTAATGATGCAATCAGGAAAAATCAGTTTTAACAAGACACCTAGAGTGCTTATTCAATATGGTGCTCATAGAAGTAACTGAATTCACATGTGTAAGTGCCAGGGTCTCATGTGGCCATAGGATAGACATTAGAAATCTTCTCTACAAGCTGAGAGGAGTTGCAAAATTTACAAAGGGCATCATATATGCACGTGAGATTACTAGGGACGATTTGACTTGCTAAGCCCATGGCTTTGAGTCTTTGGGTTTGTAGGTCCTTTCCTTTGAGGATTCATATGGGAAGGCGGCTTAGTCCCGTAAACTGTTAAATCTGAATTCTTGAAGTTTAGAATAGTGATAGAGGGGGTCTTGAATGGGCAGAAAATGAAGCTTTGGGACTTAATGGCATCTTAAATTCATACCGTCAAATGAATACTGTCAAGCAGGGCAGAGGCAGGAATAGAACCCCTAACGGCTCCAGCCTGAGGGCCAAAGCACTTTTAAATAACAATTATAATAGAAAGCCAAGTGATAATTAAAGGTTATGGTTTGCTCCACTCTTCAAAGCTTTACATGGTTATCTAGCATCCTTTTGAACAGATGTGCTGAATGAAGAATCAAACTATAAAAGAAAAATAGTGGGCACACAGAGAAAAACTGAAAACATTCGCAAATATTCTCTTACAAAAGGACTAAAAGTCTATTTGTCTTAGACTCTTTGGATCTGGTTTGGGGGACATTCTTTGCCTTTATGTAAGTATGTAAACACATCTTTGATTAGAGGTAGAGAAGGGAAGAGATTGAGAGAGAGAGAGATCAAACTCCAAGTCAGTGTTCCCAGTGCTCAACCTTTCAATAATCCACCATGATTACCCTGCAGTAGAAATGTCTCAGCAGATCCAAACTGAAGCAGCCTTAAGGCCCCGAAGTGATGTATTGAGGACCTCAAATCACACATGGCCTCTACTATTTTAGGTAGAGTGGAAACTTGTTTGTGGAATATATTTTCGCAAACTTATTTTTTCTTGACTATGAAACTATAAAAATCAAGGACAAGAGGTGTACAAATAAATTGAAAGGCTGGAAATAAAGAAAATGGAGAATAAAATAGCTTTAAAATTCAAGAGGATTCAATTTATGATGAGAGTAATGAAAGATCCATAGTTGAGTTGATTGGCTTTACACATATGACTTTTTTCCCCTTCCATCTCCTTACCTTCTTCTCTCTGCCTTCCTCGTTTGGAGCACGCTGTAATAGAGAAAAGTTTTACTAGGCTCATCATCCATTTATAGAACCACTGCTCCCCATCTTTCACTTAGCTTGTGCATCAGTGACTTTACCCAATGGCTTCCAGGCCCTGCAAAGCCAGGCATGACCAATGAGATACTCCATTTCCCTGGTTACAGTTGTTAAAAATACAATGGCAAGTTTTGCAGGAGCCACTGTCAAAGAGGGACTTTCTGGGTGGGGAGGGGTGGCTGCTAAACTGGGAAGAACCTGCCTGTGAAAAAACTGCTAACGGGAAGAAGAGAACCGTGAGTACATGAGTGTCTAGTTTGAGGCCCCAGATTGGCCTTAAGCTAGAAATATCTTGGATTTCCAATTAAGTGAGATAATTTTTTTAAGGTCATTTGAGTAGGTTTCTGGGTTTCTGTTACTTGGCAAAAAACAAGTCTTATTTAATACAGAAATGCAGAGAAGAGCTAGAAGTTCTTAGCTTGGAACCCAGACATCCTTAGCTAATTAAATTTCAGAGAACAAGGATTACTTGGAACCCTGCAGTTAAGTTGGCAAAAAGGAAGAACATAGTATCTCTGATCTTATTAAAGCACCTCTCAAACAACCATCAAACTTTTTACAATTTTGCCTTTCATGTTCACCAGAACCTGGGTTCTTTTAAGACATCATGGTGGCTTAGTGGATCAATAAATGGTACCTTTACCCAGCTTGCTCCTTGGCCTCTTGAGATCCTCATTCTGTCATCCCAGGGAGAATGCACTGTCCCCATCCTCCTTACCTAGCTTCCCCTTGTTGTCTGCTTTTCTCCAGGGTAACACCCAGTACACTGTCCCAGTTAAATGCTTCCTAACTCATGTACCCTTTAGTTACACTGCCTTCTCAGAAACCAGATACTGCCTACATTCACCTGTATATTCACAGAACCCAGTACCAGGCCTGCTACAGTAAAGTTTGCATTGAATTGAATTTGTGGCTCAGCTCAGACTTTCTGACCACCACTAACCACCCAGTCTCTGCCTCCTTGGAACTCTAAGGGACTTTCCTGCTTCTGATGTTTGCTGTTTTCCGCTTGACTTTGTCATTAAAAAACCCATGTCTATAAATGTACTTGTATAGTTATTGAAAACTTACCAATTAATCACTTATGTGCTTTAACTTGTCCAATCTTCACAACAACTTTTCCATCTTACAGATGAAGAGACCAGACCTGAGAGGTTAAGTGGCTTGCCCTGGGTCACCCAGCTAGTAAGTGGAGTGGTCAGAGTCAAAGCAAGCGGTGTGTTCCTCATCACTAACCTGTTTTCAGCTGGAGCACTACTAGTTCCCTGTGGGCTAAACGTGCATCGTTTATATTGTTGAATTACCCTCCCAACAGCCCTATTAGGTAGGTATGATTATTAGTTCTATTTTCCAGATAAGAAAAATGAGGGTCAGTGAGGTTAAATCATTTGTCCAAGCTTACCTTGCTGATAAGTGACAGGACAGAGAATAAATCCCAAACTGTTTGACCCCAGAGCCCACATTGGTCAACCATTATGCCAATCAATTTTCTGTTAATTGATTGATGATTGTATCAGAAGCAACTACCAGGGTCATCTGACCTTTAATTACCATCTGTGGTTCTTATGGTTTAAGAGGTATAACAACAGTCACTTCATAGGATTATCATAAAAGCTTCAAGCTATGTTGTAAAGTTCCAAGAGTGTTTGGCATACTAGAGCAAGTGCTCGACAAATGGTAATTATCATTACTATTTTGTTGTTTTTTGAGTGCTCCTTGTGCCAGGTAAGTGCTTTACCTGTATTATCTGATTCAATTATCACATCAACTTCATAAGTACCATTATCATGCTTCTTTTATAGATGTGAGAACTGAGGCTCAGAAAAGTAACTTGCCCCAAATTACACAACTAGTTAGTGCATAGGCCTGCACAATTAGTTGTCTGATGGAGTTTCTATTACTTAGAAAGTTCTGGTAAAGAGATCAGGCAGTCCAATTACCACTGGGTGTATTGACCTCTTCTCGGGTTCTATTAGTTTCTGGTTTTTTGAGTGGTTCCTTAGCCACATGAGCCTCAGCTTTGTAGATAAAGAATTGGAGCCTCTGTAGCCACAACTTTACATAGACAAACTCTGGGGAACAGCAGCTGCTGACAGGAGAAAGAAAATGGACAGTATTCAGAGCACGAAGGGCTGAACACATGACGTTATCCCATTTGAAGCCTCTTTCCACCTGGCCAGCTGAAGGATCCAACAGCTACAGGTGCAAACCCCTTCCTTGTCCCACGCTTTTCCTGATGCTCCTCACAGGACCCTGGTACAACATGAGGGAAAGAGAGCTGGCAATTCTCTTGTTAATTTAAGCCTTGTACATTATTCAGACTTAAAAAAAAAATCCATATTGAGTCTAAAAGTATCTGGACCAGCTGTCTGTATAGATTAAATAATCCAGATGGCTTCGTGAAATGCTATAGCAGAAAAGAAAGTGTTTTCACCATAGAACGAGACAATCCAGAAAGCACAGGGGACAATAGATTTCTTTACCTCGTATAACCCAATTTCTTCTCTTCTTAGCTCGGCTGGCTTAAATGTACTGTGCCGTCGCCAAATCTTCAGTCTACTTGGGCTATTTAAGTAGAGTCACAATGTTTCCTTTTTCTAGAAAAGATTAAAAAATAAACAACCAAAATTTGATGGTAGAGAATGGCATTTGGAATAAAGGATTAATCAGTTCTGTCACTCTCACTTGGGCAGCAAAATCAAGCCTCTTGTGTTGGGAAATACTGCTGGATGGGATAATTTCCACATTGCCAGGCTGTTTTTCTTTTTAATATCACAGCTGATTTGCTGTGGCGGAGGCTGCTGCAAACTCCTGGCACCATTTCTGGTTACAAAATGTGTCTGCCAAACAGCTCAGTGTAGAAAGAGCCATACTGTATTCTTTGATGGTGGGCTCATTTGGCAGGGAACAGATCTGCATAGAAAGAGACTCAATTCGTCTCCCCTGCACCGCGCTGTGGGCTGAACAAAGTGAATGGATCAGATTGTCCTTGTGGAAATCAGTGACATAAATTTCTACTCTCTTCACCAATACTGCAGTTGGAAACTTTCCGCTGTTTTAGCGATGTGTTTCCTTCTACCCTTGTACACATGGCAGCAGGAACCCAGGAAAATGCAGATGGTTCACCTCTGCCGCCTCTGTGCTTGAGAGACACAAATGAGAGTGGGTGCCGAAAGCTGTTGGAATTCATCATTAATTGTGAAACACTTCTGCCAGTTCTCTTCTGAGCATGAAAAATGTAAAATTAGAAAAAGTTAGATGAAGTTATAGAATGTAATTCTCTCTCTTGAAAACTCTCAGATCAGTGTACTGTACTCTGCAGATGATGATTACACGGTCTTTTTTTTTTCTTTTTTTTTTTTTCTTTCTCCATTCACAGATGTCAATACATGGTGAGTGGTTTCCAGAAATTTACTTCATCTACAACTAAAATCAAGAGAGGAAGGCAGCATGAACCACACTGGCACACTGCCAGCTCAGCACTCTCCACCAGGAACTCAGCCCCATGCCGAGCCACTCCTGGAAGCCAACGCAAGAGAGCTAGGGCACATTTTTAAAGGACACATTTTAAAACAAGAATTATGCTGTCACAGCACCTACTTTCTCTCTCTTTCAAAATTCTAGTTCAAAGAATCAACCTCTCACATTAGGGGAAATAGATAATGATTCAGTCAAAGGTGAATAAAAATACATTATTTACATTCATTTCAGAGTTGTTTTAGGCAATGCCTATTTTTAAGTGAAACAAACGAAGAATTTTTTTCTCAATATTGGCTACTGATATTAACATCTAACTAGACAGGAAGCAAGGAACTAAGAGAAGGGAATAGATAATTAAGGCCATCATGCAGTTTTACTCTGAGCTCTGCAAGTCATTTAACCCCACTTTTCATTTATCCATGTGTATATTCAATGCTGAGAATTTATAGTGGCTTCAGAAAGAAATTCTAGGTAATTTTTATGGAGCTCTTACCACGTGGCAGACACTATTCAAAGTGCTTTGCTGTATTCCCGCATTCCATCCTCACAAAATGCTATGAGGTCAATATTATTTTTAGCCCCATTTCACAGAGGAAAAAATAAAAACATAAAGAGGTTAAGTAATTTTCCCAAGGTAACACAGCTGCTGAGTGTGGAGTGAGGGTGTGAATTGAGGTAGTCAGACTTTAAAGCTGACATTCTAACCAAGTTTACTCCAAAACCATGACGGTGGGGGTGGTCCTAGTGGAGGGCTTTGGAGCCATTTCTGTTTCTGAAGGGTTTATTTTTATACCCTTATTGCCTTCTTTACAGGGATGCTTTGGGAATGAACAAGAGAAGTGTCCTACTGGCAGGAAGAAATAAATGACTCATAGTGAAGAAGGAGGAGGGGCAAAAACCCTTTTAAGCTACAAAGATACCATTTTGTGCACCAGAGGAGGTCACTGAATAAATCACAGGAGAGAAATAGATCTTGGGAGGTCACATGGATAATAGTCCTGCCTTTGGGGAGGACACCCTGCTGCCAGAAAAATGATTCAAGAGAATTCTTGCTGCAGCAAGGGGATTGGGTTACTCATGTTAAACAGTGCCCGAGAGCATATGCTTCATGAAGTTGACCAGATGTCCTGTTTGGTTAGGACTCTCCAGGTTTCTTAATGGCTTTGAAGAGTGTCCTGGGAGTCACCTGGAGCAGGCAGGCTTGGTTCTAGGTCCCCCATTGACACTTTGTAAAGGGCTTTGGGTTACTTTGTGTGTTACCACTTTGCAATTGTTCAGGTCACCAAATAAATCAGAGGATTTGCTAGCCTGGCAATAGTTCAAAGCTCTGTGTTCCTTTTCCTGATTTAGATTTATTTATTCCAACAACTTTTCCTGAGTATTTCTTTGGGCCACACTTGGGGATAAACAAGTCCTGGTCCTTTGCTTCCAGGAGCTCATGGTGAGGAGAGCTGAAGCCCAGTGAACTCTGAGAGATCTAGTGCTCTGCTACTCACCACTAAGGCTCGGTCAGATGAGGAGTAAACAGGATGTCCGTTTTTCTCTCTTCTCGGATGCTCTGTCTCCCATGCCCCATCTTTTTCCCTTCTATTTGACTGGTCAATGACTTTATGCTGATCCAGCATTAGACAATTCTCAGATACTGATTAAAAAATAACAGCTCATGCTTATAAGAGTTCTACATGTGGCACTAATTTAATTCTTATGACAACATCGTGAGATAGTTCATGTTACTAGCTCCATTTTCTACATCAGGACATGGAGGCATGAGAAATTTTAAAATGTGCCCACAGTAAAATGATAATCAGCAGTAGAGACAGGGTTTGGATCTGGGCAGTTTGCCTCCAGAGTGCTTCATCAAGACCACCAGCATACACCATCTTTGTGATAAGGACTGCCATTCAAAAGAGTATTTCAAGAGGATACAAGGAAGAAGTTGATGCAGAGATGAGGGAAGACTCTAACCCAGGAAATCATATGACAGTTAGCATTTAGTGTGTTTAGAGATTAGCTAGAATCCTTAGGGCTTCTCCGCTGGATGGATCTTGTTTTGCAGATGAGGAAACTGAGACTCCAGGATTAGCTAATCATCAAATAACGAGGGTGTAGCAGAACCAGGATTTGACCTCCTTGTGTTCCTTTCACTGGACTCCTATTGGTATGCAGAGTGGCATAGAGCATGACAAATTCTGCCTCAAAATGAAAGAGGCCATCACTAAGATGAATAAGATGGAACTACAATTTAAGAGAGAATGCCAGCACGAGGCTGTCTCAGAGATCGCTCAGACTAACCTTTTGCTGGATGAATTAAACTTCTGTCAATAATCTTATTAAAAAGATTGGAGACAAATTTGGGAATTATAATGACAGATGTCTGCCCCCATCTCCTCCCCACAAAACACAACAGGAGAAAATGCTTAAAAGCCTAGATGCTGATCCAAGCAATGAAGACTCTGGAGTAAACACGTCATGTGCTTCTTCATTAAATGAGCCCTCTGCCTAGGAAATAACCTCAACGGCTTGACACTGGCATTTTGCATTGCTTGCTTATGCCACTTAAATTATAATTTGTTCCACCAGGGCACTTTGAGTCTCAGAGTTGGAAACAGCTCATGGAACACAGAACCAGTATTGGTGGAGTCTTGCTGCCTCCTTGATGTTGCAAGCTTGCCAATGCCATCAGAAAGCTAGCTGTGGTTTACTGAAAATAATTTAGCTGCCTAGGCTTATGCAGACACACTCACACTCACTGACACACACACACACACACACACATGCACAGAGACAGAGAGAGAGACATAGACACATATACATGATGTAGAAAAGTCTCATTGTCTGCTTTTGTTCTAAATCCTGTACAGACTTGCCACCACTCTTACATATCATCATTTGATTAGCTTGTTCTATCTCTTCACTTGTCAGTGAGTCTTTCTCATCTTTTATTCATTTATTTTGTAAAGAAAGTTTAGACTTAAACAGAACTGAGCTTGTCTAGCCCATTCTTTAAAGGCAAGACGACAAAATAATAAGAGTAGATAATAATAACAGTGCACTCTCTGATACGCACTGAGCTAAGCACTTCACACAAATTAGCTCATTTTGCCCACACAAAAACCCTAATGAGATAGGTACTCTAATTGACCCTGTATGACAGGTAATGAAACCAAGACAGAGGTTATACAACTTGCCCAAATCATGCAGTGCCTCAGATGGGGCCCAACTCTGACCAATAGAGTCCTCCGCCTGTATTATTGACCCTGCAACTGCTTCCTTGTGATTCTTGAAAGTATGCCAGACTCTGTTAAGCTGAGGATAAGTGTTCTTAATTCCCTTTGAGTTTAGTTATTTTTGAATGGATAAAAAAGAAAATATTTGGCATAACCCTTATTCCCCATAGCAGGGGTATTCTGAGGCATGATTTAAATTTTCCAAGTGACTTAAATATCGAGTTTATAATCTGCCACTCACATTTCTTTGCCTACTTAATGGGAGCATTTTTATTGGAAAGAAATACGTATAAAAAGATATGTAAGCTTTGTGAGAGATGGGTATCCATTGGTTTTGTTAACTACAATATCTTCAGAGCCAGGAACATGTGCCTGAGACTTGGTGAGTGGTCAGTAAATATTCATTGATTAAATGAATGAATAAGAGTTGTAGAGAGAATCCAAGTATCAATCCCATACTGAGTCACACAGGTGCCTATCTCCCTGTTAAGATCATAATAAACTCCTTCAAGGCACCACTAAATGTTGACCTCTAACTTCCTGAGGCAGTTATTCTGAAATCTGGGAACAGTGTCATATTTATTGAAAAGGTCCCTTACCCCTGCCTGAGAAAACAAAGTCACATGTCTTTGTGCTTCTGTGTTAAGTTTCTTTGTCCCTTTGGAAATAGAGGGGAAAGGCATAGCAAACAGGCAAACTCATTGACAGTCCTAACCCCGTTAAAGCTATGACCCATATGCTTCAGTTCATGAGAAAGTTGACGTGTAAACACTATCCGAACAGGAATTCTAATGAGTTGTGGTATCTCTCAAGCAACATAAATGAGAGTATGATTAAAATAATCTGTTTTCTCCTGTGGACTTAGAAGTTTCTGGAACCCTCTCACTCTCTACTCCAGAACCACCTCCTGGTCTCATCCATTCAACCTCTGTCATCCCACTGGAAGGCCATCTCCTGTCACTCTCCCTCCTCTGCCTTCCCACACAACAGACTCTCAGCATGTTATTTACCCCATGACCTAGGGTTCTCCAGAGAGCAAAATTTCCTCTGTGCTGTCTGTTTTTCCCTGCATCTAGTCTCCTAACTTAGCATGGCCAATGGAAGAACCCTCCACGTAGGATGAGGAAGGAAAAGAGTAGGCAAAATCCAAACTGTCTCTGCAGACAGGGAAGAGGGGAAAAGGCTGTGGATAGTCATAGACTGATACTTTTGTCTCTTTTAGTCATAAAATCACTGCTGCACATTTCAAGGGTATTTCTCCCAATTCTACAGATTTTTAAGAATCTACTAAAATCCTATTTCTCAAATAGTATTTATCAATCACCAAAGAACCCTTAACTTTCCAAAAAGAAACGGCATTTATAAATCCCATAAGCCAGGCTTAGAGTAATGTTTTGTCATAGCTCTTAGCTTTCTACATTATTTTGTAACTTGTTTGCTGATTGAAACCAGCATTTAGTTATTTTTTACAAAATAGACTTAAGATTCGTTTTTCTCCTCTGTACAGCACAGCCCACTTGGTTGGTACTATATTAAACTGCTCGCTTGCTGTAGCCATCCTCCTGTGTGCATCAAAACTTCTCACTGTCACATTTCTGCCCAGATATTAATAAACATGAGTGGGAAGGGGAATAAATGCACGAAGTGCTGCTGCTTAGCCTTTCTCAGCCTGTGGATCTTCCCTCATCTGTTTTGAAGACAGGGTGAAGATTAGGCAGGCAGTGAGCCCAGCTGTCTTAGGGAAAATCCCTAAGGGGAGACTCTTGTCCATTGAAACAAACACATTTTTGGATACCAATATGGAAACCTGGATGGAGCCGATTTCCATCCTACAACGCTGCCATTATGACTGGGCACATCAGGATAACAGGAAGCAGATGGCTTTCAGAAAAAATGAAAAATTCAAGGGCACCACACAGATGGTCTTATTTCCCAAACTTTGAAGGAATTCTGCCTGTGAAAGTGTATCTGTTTAATCTCTCCCAAGTAAAAAGGCAAGTAACCCCTAAAGGGCACCATATATTTCTTTTAATAAAAAGTTGGCTCTATAACTTTGTAGATGCAAATGTTTGTCAGTCTTGGGGCCAGAGCAGTGGAAGGTTGCTCCTGGGAAGAGAGTTCTGGGAATGATGTTATATTTACTGAAGCTATATACTTAACCTCTGCCTTGGCCAGCTTGTGTCTGTCTTGGTCTGCGTTTCTTTCTACCTTGCTGTTCTCGTTAGCTCTGAGAACCAAGAAGGAAGACGAAGTCATAGATCTAAGAATGACAGACCTGGAAAGGACTATTTGCAAAGGTGACCTAAGGAGACCCTGGAACTCCAATAGCCTGAGGGCTGAGAGCACAGGCACTAAATCAGAAATGGCCTCCAGGAAGCCTGGGACCATACTCTGCCCACAGATGTGTTTATTGGGCTCTTGAAATGTTTAAATAAACACATTTGAATTAAATGGATGCCAACATTTATAAATTAGGAGATTTTACATCCAGTCAGGTATTACAAAACATCAGAAGACTAGGGCCTATAATTCCCACACAGCCTCAAAATGCTGGAACTGAGCAGCCATTCTTGAAAACATACATGTGCTCTGATATTTGTCATGGCCCCTTCCTGGCTGTGTTTACTCATTTGTGTTACCTGGCTTGCCTAGAATGCCATGGACCCCTTTGTCCTAGTTTCCAATCCTGGCTTGGCCACTTACAGTTTATGAGTCGTTGGTGACATCAATCAGAGCTTTTGAATCTTTATCTATTTAGCTTTATAATAGAGGTAATACCTCATCACAGTGTCAGGTGAGTTAAGTAAGATATTGCATGTAAAGTGCTTAGCCTGATGCCTGGTGCATAAATACTTAATGTATCTTAATCGTTATTACCATTAACATTGTTCTTACCATTGAACAAGCTTGTTCAAATATTTTTCTCACTCTCCTTTGTAATATAAATGAGAAAATACAACATACGGCCACAGATATAAGCCTTCTGTTGCCTGAATCTTTTGGGTCATTAGATGTACTTTGGAACAATTAGATTATGTAATTTGCCCAAAGCCATGTAGAAACTGGGCAACCGTCTATTTCAATTAATCATCATGGGGAGACAGAGCTGAAAGCTAAAGGTTCTATGGAGGAATGCCATGGTGTGGGGCAGGCCAGCTGTGGCACAGAGGTCATTGGTTCCACTTGGCTAGCTAGGTAAGGACACCCACTAATCGCCACCAAGAGTTAGTGAGTATTGTGGAAGGACAGCTTGGCTGGGAGACAACTGGGTTTCAATCATATCTCCGTCACTTCTAGTTCACATTGGTCATATAACCCTCTGAGTTTTATTCATAATTTGTAAAATGAAGATGGTGACAACTGTCTTGTAGTGTTGTTGTAAATGATAAGCATCAAATGCTTAGCACTCAGTAAGTGCTCAATAAATGATAATTATAAATAAGAGCCAGAGTAAATTATAATAGGTCATCTGTTGAAAATGGCTAAAGTCTTTATTGAAAAATAGCAATCTCTAAGAGTTTAATTATGAACTGCTGCAAAATCTGAGACACATAACCCCAAATTAGTGTCATGTGCTTTTTGAACCACGATAATTATTGTTATTTACTAATCACTATTTTCATTACTGCCTCATTACTCCCAATGATATTCCCAATAACACTCCAGGGGAATTTTTAAAATTTTTAATTTGTGATCCATGGTTTCTTTCTAATATGAATGGTATTATGCCTCCTTTTAATTTTAATTCGGATATAAAAATTCTGCTTTAGCCCTCTTCACTACTTCAGTCTGGTCTTAGCTGATTACAGGAGAGAATCACAAATTATATTTTCACATTATATTCAAAATAGTTTGCCACTCACTGATGTTTTGAGGTTATGGAACGAGCACATCTTCATTCTTAAAGCAAAATATGTTTGCTCAGTTCAGTGTCTTCTCTCTTGAGTAGCCTTACTTCTAAAGCCCCCAAAAGCAGCCTCTTTCTCTTTTTGGTCCTTTCTTATACAAGTTGGGCATCCCCAATTCAAAAATTTGAAATCCCAAAATGCTCCAAAATCTGAAAATTTTTGAAGGCTGATATGATGCTGCAAGTGACACTGTTAACACTGCAGAAAGTGCCTATAGACAACACGGTGAAAATGTGTGATGGGCTTATTGAAGGATTAGAGCAGCATGCACTCAAAACAGAACGAGAAATCAGGGCAGTTTATAAAATCAAAGAGAGACTTCTAAAACAAGAAACATTGTTAATGAGGCAGATGAGTCTGGAGGAAACACCCAGCAGAATGCCTCCTCATCCCTTGAAGACCTACTTCCTGGTCCCTCAGCGGCTCCTGATATTTCTTCTCACCTAAAATAAAATACAGTGTACAGTAATCTTTTAATCTAAAGACAGCATTGCAAGTGGGGACTGCAAGCCTGGCATTGTTTGTTGTTGCATTTGTTGAACAGCTGATGCAGGCATTCTGGTGGTGCCACTGTGCTGCTTAGTTACTCTGAACATTATTTTTTCACTGTATAAATGTATGTCATATTTTTTACTGTTAAGTATTTATGTGTGAATAAGTATATAAAAATGACTGCTTATCAGTAGCATGTAAATTCAGAGTCAGGAATGATGACGCCAAAGGACCAAAGATTGTCCTCATAGGTGGCTGAGATAGTCACACCTTTGCTTTCTGATGGTTCAGTGTACACAAACTTTGTTTCATGCATAGAATTGTTAAAAAATACTGTATAAAATTACCTTCAAGCTATGTGTATAAGGTATATATGAAACATAAATGAATTTCATGTTTAGATGTGGTTCCCATCCCCAACCTATCTCATTATATATATGCAAATATTCAGAAAATCTGAGCAAAATCCCAAATTCAAAAAACACTTTCCATCCCAAACATTTTGGTTAAGGGATGCTCAACCTGTAATGGAGGCTTAGGAGAGCATTTGATCTACCTGCAAAGCTGTCTCTGTTAATATAATTTATTTTCATTCACAGTCTGCAAATATTTATTAGTACCTACTAGTGTCAATCCCTGTTCTGATAGTAAACTGTTATGAGCATTTCTATGTCACCTGGCACTGTGCTTCACTGATTTAATTGTCTCATTGATTTAACCTAATGACCTTGTGAGATAGAAACTGCTAATGTCCGTATCTTAGAGAAGAGAAAACTAAAGCATATAAAAGTTAAGTAATTGGGTCAACACGCTCAGCTAGTTAGATGCTAAGTCGGAAATTAAGCCAGATCTGTCTGATTGCTGAACCCTAAACTTTTTTTTTTTTTTTTTGATACGGAGTCTTGCTCTGTCACCCAGGCTGGAGTGCAGTGGCCGGATCTCAGCTCACTGCAAGCTCCGCCTCCCGGTGAACCCTAAACTTTTAATCATTGTACCAGAGTGTCTCAAAGTGGGGGCCTAAATTTGTGACCTGCTGCATTAGAATCACTTAGGTTGACTGCTAAGATTACAGAATGCTTAAGAGGCATAAAATGCTTAGTGCACAGTAAGTGCTCAATAAATTGTTAATGATAAATAAGGGCCAGATTAATTATATAAAAATTATAATAGGTCATCTATTGAAAATAGCTGAAGTCTTTACTGAAAAATAGCAATCCCTAAGAGCTTAATTATGAACTGCTGCAAAATCTGAGACACATAACCCCAAATCAATGTCATATGCTTTTTAATAGACCATTATAATTATTGTTATTTACTAATCAGTATTTTCGTTAATGCCTCATTACTCCCAATGACATTCCCAATAATGTTCCAGGGGATTTTTTTTAAATTTAAATTTGTGATTCAAAACTAGTCCTAGACCTACTAAGTTTGCATTTTTAGTAAATTATCTGGAGAATTTCTGTGCACAGGTTAAGAATTTTGAGAGCCACTGACAAGAGTTTTTGAATACCAGATTTAAGAAAATGGGTCTAAGATGGGAAGCTTCTTCAAAGTGAAGGTGAACTTTAACAAAAGAAAGTAGATAAGGATCCACACTAAGAATCACTTGTGAAAGATGCCCTCGAGAGCTAAAGAAATGCTATATAATTAAAATGTGCTGACATTCTGCCTCTGCTTCCTTTCAAGGCTGTAGTCACAAGGAATATGACTCTAAAACCCAGTTGTAGGTAGGGTAGTACTGAGTCACTTTCTAAAATTTCAAAAAAAAACCATACAGCATGCTTCCAACTCTAGAATTTTCAAATAAGAGGATTCAAACGCAGCAATGTGGTTGGGGTAGAGGGTGGGGTGGAGGTGGGGGGCAGATCTAAAAAACCCAATCATTTGGGTTGGTTTTGGAGTGGGTTAGGAGAGCTCTCCTAAGCCATTCTTTGTGCCATGACTATTGAAGGCTTATACTTGATCAGACAGTGACTCTTTAGCATCAGATGATGGCAGCCAGGAGGTAAATTAACTCATGTAGGACTGATATTTATAAACTTGTATAATAGAAGTGAAAGGGGGCAAATTGCAAACATGATTCCCAAACAACCAATTATTTCTGTGATGAAAACACCCTCTCCTAGGTGATCTATGTCATGGACAAGTTCCCTTCATTCTGGGGAGGCTGGGCTGGTTATTTCTCTGCTGTTCAGAAAACAGCTCTGAACTTCTAGCCTGCTGGTGGTGAGTCACCAGTGTCAGCTTTGTGCACAAAGGTTCAACTTTTCCTTTCCTGTGACCATATCTTAATGTGCAGAAGAACATTGTCTAAATGTAAATGCTCTATTAAGACAGAGACAAAACTGCTTCAACATTGCAGGGGAGGGAAACAAAATTCTTTTAAACAAATAGAAAAGCAAAACTCAATAAAGGAAAAGTAACTCATAGACACAGAATAATCAGTAGTCTACTATTTCATGAACTTACTGTTTTGGGCTTTTCTTTTTTTTAATGTAAAATTAGTAAAAGTTTAATAACAATGGAGAAAGCATGCTTTTCTGAGCACTAGTATTTCTTATTAGGCTCCTAAAAGATTGAGGAGAATCTCTTTTAATTGCTTGCTAACACCAAAGCCCCTCTGATTTTTCTTCCCATATCAATAAAGTTTTATAAGATTCCTTATTTCGAAGCAAAGTAGAAATATTTGTCGTAAGGCAGAGCTGAGCTTTTTATTGCTCCTCTGCAGAATAAGAACTTCCCAAGGGAATGAACCTACAGACTTCAGGCCTCCTTCCATTGTTTCCTACAAGGTAGACAGTTGGTCAAGCTTCGATGAGTCTCTTCATATTACCTCCTTCCCTGACCACCATTTACTCATTTTCTCCTTCATCCCTTCTGCCATTCTCTTGGTGACTGCTCAAACCCGGTCTTCTTGCAGTGGTAATCATGATGATGATGATGTTGATGATAAGCATTGGCTGCTAACAGCTCACAGTTGCTCTGAAAAGAGACCTGAGACCAGAGACCTGCCTGAGCTCCAAAGCTTGCCTGCACCCGAGGACTGATGTGGGATATGAATGTCCAGCCCCCATGCCACAAATCAGGTCAGCCTGTGGTGTTATTCACAACCTAGAATTCTATCTAGTAGGATCCCCTGCTTCTCCCACTTTCTCAATAAATCCTTGCACAAGAAAACCCATCTGAGGCTCTCTCTAGGGAAAGTGACCTAAGACACTTGACCTTCTCTGCATCATGGGGCCGCTTTAAGGACAAATATGAAAATAAATAATAAGTAAAAAATAGTTCGTATAATTAAACAAATAAATACAATTTAATAGACGTTAACAAAAGTAAAACACTTAAAACAGTGACTGGCGCATAGAAATTGCTGAATAAGTATTTGTTTTTATTAACGTTGTAATGTTATTCCTCCAAATAGCTCGTGAATCTGTTTGCTCCTCTCTGACCCCACTGCCCTTGCTCCAGACTAGACTTTCCTCATTTGTTATTTTGATTACAATAAATTTCTCCTTATCTGATCTCCCTTCCCTCTCTTCCTCTCTCTTTTCCTTCCTTCTACGAATATTTGAGTGTTTATTATGTGCCAGGCACTGTTCTAGGGGTGAATTTAGGTAAGTGACATAACTGAGTCTCAATTTCCTTGCTTGTAAAACAGGCTGCTGTAAATCTACCACATCCTGGGGCAGTGGCGGGATGAAATGAGAATATGCACATTAAGCACTTATCTCATGCTTAGGAAGCACTCTATAACCTTTTTCTTTTCATTTCTTATCTCTCCTTGCTAATCATTTCCAGGACTGAAATAGATAACAGAGACACCCAAAGGGTTCTTGTTTACTGCTCATGCTCTCCATTTGATAGACATATTCTTCTATTTAAAGGCCTTGTAATAGAGCTTTTCTACCAATGATAACCTTGTTTTCCCCAACAAAGGCACCATGTTCTTGGCATGTATTATTTTAATGTGCTTGCTACATATAAATCTTGTCAAACCATGAGTTGATGTTAAGGGCTAGGCCATGAATTTCCAGCAAGGGGTCCACCTTGAGCAGGTTAGCAATCTCCTTTATGTCAAAGGCCCCACACTCCACCCCACATGTGGCCACCCCAGTTAATGAGAACATGGCCCATGATGAAAGCCTGTGTGTTGCATGCAAGCCGAGATAGCAGGGTGAACAGAGAATAAAGCAGAGCTTGAACCCAGTTATGTAAACAGTTCTTTCTGTTTCTTGATCTTTGTGGAAGAAGTTTTTTCATCCTGCCTCCTTCAGTTCAGGTTCCGGGGTTTCACAGTTTCCTGGGCTCCTTTTGAGGTCTGCCATAGTTTAAATGAATAAAACACAAAAGTAAACTTCATCCAGGACTTCCGCTGGGTTCCAGCAGAATGCAGGAGGACTGCTTGGTGCATTTATTGTGTGTGGTTTGAAGATCAGACCTTATCTACAGTTTCTGGATACTGAAAGGGTGTGTGTATGTCTGTGTGTGTGTGTGTGTGTGTACTCACACTGAATTACTTTACATTTTCATTTTATTTTTGCATATTTTTTCCCTCCAAGTTTAGTTCATGTTTCATTCTTCACTTTGAAAAATGATTCTATAGGAGTTTTGCTCAGTTGAAAACTTAGATTTTTTTCTGTCAAATACAAGATGGTAACAGAAGCTTAAAATGCACTGTTTTGTTTGTTTTTAGACATGACTGTTCACAATAATTTGCTAAGACAGCACATATTTCTTTTGATTTATAGAATCCCACTTAAGTGCTATCTATCGTCATAGTAATTATGGGTATTTAGATAGGCAGGAGACATATATGTTTTAACCTTGATTTCTTTCTTAATATTTGAGCTTCTAACTGGTTTTATGATTCTTTCATGTAATTAGGTGGCTTAGTTGAGAAAGGAGTGCCTCCAACTGAATTAAAAAATAAATATGAATACAAGATGGAATAGTTAGGAACGAATGAGGAATTGTCTTGAAACTAACAGATTTTGACATTTATTTTTAATGTTCTTACAATATTTGCTCTAAGAATCTATATTCAAAGAGATGTGAAAGAAAGGCCATAATATTTACAATAATTGTGTCTCTATAAACTTTCTATTTCTTTCCAAGCACTAAAAGTGCTTCAGATACATTGTCGTTGCCTCAATAGAAGGAAGGGAGAGGGTCTGTTGTATGCCCAACTTGAAGGGGGGATAAAATGAGTTAGTGATGGGAAAACTAAAACATGAATAGTTCAGGGCCAAGAGGTTGTTATATTCTTCACCAGGGTACAGAGGAAACAACTATCTGTGTATTTTAAAAATATATTTATCAAACATTTTCATGTACCTACTATGTGCAAGGCTGGGCTGGGTATGATGCGGGAAAAAAAAGTAATCTTTCATAGTTCCTGATCTCAAGGGAGGTGAGATCTCCTGGTGAGACAAGGGTGCTTACACTTGTACGAGTATAGCTAAGGGGCAGGGGTGGGATCTGTGAGACCCCAGCTTCCACGCTACGTGTGCAAGCACTGGATTATAATGCAGGCAGTCACTTTTCAATCTCAGTCGTCAAGTCCATGCCTGCTGAACCTGGATCTGAGAGAGACTAGTCAGATGGAGGCTCCTCTCCATATTCACTGTTCATCCTTCCATCCATTCATTAATGCATTTGTGCATTTAGCTAATTCTCCTTGAGCATGGTAAGAAGTCATGTGCTGGGTGTTGAACCAAATAGGAGCTGTGCTAGGAGCTGAGAACAGGGAAGGGAACTGGAGACCACTGTGGTGCTTACATTCTGGTAGGGAAGACAGATATTTAGTAATTTCTCAACTCATTAATTGTATTTGTAATAAAGGCTTCGGAAGAGGTACAGAGTGTTAAGGGTGATCCTAAGCTGCTTTTTTTTGTTTTGTTTTTTTTGTTTGTTTGTTTGTTTGTTTGTTTTTTTTTTTGAGACGGAGTCTGTTCAGTTGCCCAGGCTGGAGTGCAGTGGCGCGATCTCGGCTCACTGCGGGCTCTGCCTTCCAGGTTCACATCATTCTCCTGCCTCAGCCTCCCGAGTAGCTGGGACTACAGGCGCCCACCACCATGCCCAGCTAATTTTTTGGGTTTTTAGTAGAGGAGTTTCACCGTGTTAGCCAGGATGGTTTCGATCTCCTGATCTCGTGATCGACCCGCCTCGGTCTCCCAAAGTGCTGGGATTACAGGCATGAGCTACCGAGCCCGGCCCCAGGAAAGTGTTCTTCTGAAAGTAAAGGTGACTAAACCGAGGCCTATAGAAACTAGCTGGGTGACAGAAAAGTTGGGGTGCAGGGAAGGAAAACTCCTGGGTAGAGAAAATGGACTGTGAATGCCCTGAGAGGGTTGATAACCTAGAGGTTGGGCAGTGCGCCTTCACATTAGAGGTGAACAGAACTGAGGCTCTGTCGACGGGCAGGCTTTAGAGAAGGAAGGGCCTGGGGTCCACTTCTGGAAGTTTGATCTGGATCCTGAGAGGCAGAAGAGGCCACTGAGGGGTTGGAAGCAGAAGAACAAACCTGATAACATTTGCATTTTAAATGTCCTCTTGGGCCACAATGTGGAGAAAAGGTTTCAAGGGCCCGGATCAGGGAGGTGGTGATGGAGACGGAGGGAAGGGGTTGTGAGATGTAGACATCAGAAAGATTCTTAAAGTGGGGATTCAGGCAGCACTGAGGGCTGCCTTCTGCTCACTCAGCCCACTTTTAGGACAGAGTTCTTGAGCTGCCTTCAGGAGCCACTGGCCCTTGGGAGGGAGGCGGGGCGGGGGGTAGCACTTGTGCTGGTGTCCTCCCCAACAAAGACGGTCTAGTACTCCCTGCACCAGTTCTACAGAGGCAGGGGCTGTCATTATTGTTGCCCATATTCCTGTGTACTTTGACCCAGCTATTAAATGGACTTCCTCACAGATACTCCAAGGAAGGAGGCAGGAGTAAATTCATACATTACACAGTATAGTTACAAGCCACCATGTCTTTAGGCATGGATGCATTTTGAAGATGGTTTGATATATTCCACAGAATTGGATATATTCCACAGAATCTAAGAGTGAAATATAAAGCCAACATGTTATAGATGCCCAGATTTGTCTGTCAAAAGGAGAAACAGATGTTTCTACTTCAGGTATGAGATAAAACAGAAAACCGTGTGGCATTTTCAGTCTAGCCAGTTAGTGGACTGCTGAGACCAAGTTTTACTGCTCAGTTTAGTTGTTTCTAATTTTGTTTTGAAATAAACTTACCATTTGGATGATCAAATTAATCAATTTGGGTAGTTATTTTGGTGCTGTATGGACACGAATACTTACAGCCTTAATGGCTCATGGGTTTTTCTCGGTTTAAACTACCAGTGACATGATTCAAAGTGGTATAGAGTAGAAGGAAAAAACTCAGGTAAATGATTAACTGACTGGCTCTGTGACTTAGAAATGTGCCTTTGGATTATGGAATTGCATCACATACTCTGAAACTAAGGAGATTTTGGAATGGTTGGGGTATATGTTATGATAACAAAAATAATAGCTACTGTGTATTGGATATAGACACTGTTGCATGTACTTTCTAAGAACCAACTTTTTGTATACACCTGATAATATAAATGCCTTTATTATAGGAATTTTGCCAAGATGAAACGAGGCTTAGAAAGAATAGGTAATTTTGTTCCAGATCACAGCTAATAATTGACAGGGTCAGGATTTGGCCTCAGGTCTTTCTAAGTCTAGAGTTTACATCTAAATTGTTACCTCTGCCCTCTGCTTCTGTGAAAGACAAAACAAAATCCCATGAATCATTTCTCAGTGTTACCAGCAAAATTTCCTATTAGTAAAATGGGGCCAATTTCAGCTAGCAGATAACATTATTTAATATTTTGTACTATTTTTATTATACCAGTGAATTCCTTAGGTAATGATTTTCTTTAAATTTGCATATTTGTCTTAGGTTATCTGAAAGTTATGTAAATGTACTTGAAATGTACTTGAAAAGAACTAAAATGTCTTATAACTGTTTTTTTCCATATTATGATAGAAACGGAGGAAGCTTGGAGATGGTCTTAAGCAAACTCAGAGCCTTTGATAATCATTAACATGTGTCAGAGTAATTTAAGAAATGGAGATAATTTAAAATTCTGGAGAAAAATGTCAGTTTAATTGAAGATCTAAAAGGCTTAAATTTCCACTGGAAAATTTAATATTCTTATTTTACCCCAGACAATTCTATTACGCATTAAAAAATCTGATAGGAGTAACAGAAAGAGAAAGCTGATTGACAACTTTCCTGGAAACAAGTAGAAGGGGTGTGAGAAGAGAAAGTTTGGTATTGCAAAAGGCTTAGACTTTGGAGGCGATTCAAGTCCTGGGTCAAATCTCAAGTCTGCCACTTAAGAACCTTGAGCTTAGGAAAGTTTCCTAAACTCTCTGAGCTTTACCTTTCTCATGTATAAAATGGGAAACTATACCTCCATAAGGGGACTCATGCAAGGATTTAACGAGGTAGCAATAACATTATTGCTATTTGCTGGTATTTCATTATGTACCAGGCATTATTTATCTCAATTAATCATACAACAAGAAGAACACATAGAAAAAGTATTATCATCCTCATAGATGAATGAACTGCTACAGAGGCTGTGTTATTTGTCCAAGGTCATTTGCTTTGGGGAAAGGAGCTGTAATTCACCTGCATCTGTTCTGATTGCCAAGGCCAGGCTCTTCAACCCTGGATGATAAACTGCTTCAGTGTCACAGCGAAAGCTGTCATTTACTAAACATTTTGTACAAGGCCTATGCTGAATGCTTTGTGTACATTATTTCCTTTAACAGTTTGACGAGAGGGACATTATCATCCCCACTTCACAGATAAATCAATTTTGAGGCTGGGAAACTTAAGTCATTTGCCCAAGGTTGCCATGGTAGGTGATGGAGCTGAGATCTGAATCCAGATTCGTCTAGTTTTAAACCTATTGCATTTGTTTTCCATGACGTGTGTCATAGAGCTGGGCCAGAGTTTACCATATTGTAGGTGGTGTTGGTGATTTTTATTGAAATGTTTTTGTTGTGTCATCAACCTCCAACCCCACAGAATAGCTTGACAGTAGTTCCAGTTAAACTGAGAAGGTGAGAAAACTCCACTGGCTATTCCGAGCCAGGGGAATCCAAGTCTATTCTTCATTTCTTGTTTTTTTTTTCTATTTTTTTAATTTAACTTTTGTTTTAAGTTTAGGGGTACATGTGCAGGTTTGTTACATAGGTAAATGTGTGTCACGGGGGTTTGTTGTTAAGATTATTTCATCACCCAGGTATTAAGCCTAGCACCCATTAGTTATTTTTCCTGATCCTCTCCATCCTCCCAACCCCTCACCTCTGATAGGCCCCAGTGTGTATTGTTCCCCTCTATGTGTCCATGCATTCTCATTATTTAGCTGCCACTTATAAGTGAGAACATGTGGCATTTGGTTTTCTGCTCCTATGTTAGTTTGCTAAGGATAATGGCTTCCAGCCCCATACATGTCCCTGCTCATGGTCTCATTCTTTTTTATGACTGCATGGTATTCCATGGTGTATATGTACCAATTTTTTTTTTATCCAGTCTACCATTGATGGGCAGTTAGGTTGATTCCATGTCTTTGCTATTGTGAATAGTGTTGCAATGAACATATGCTTATGTCATTATGATATAACAGTTTATATTTCTTTGTGTATATACTCAGTAATGGGATTGCTGGGCCAACTGGTATTTCTGTTTTCAGGCCTTGGAGGAATTGCCACACCGTCTTCCACAAGGGTTGAACTAATTTTCACTCCCACCAACAGTGTATAAGTGTTCCCTTTTCTCTACAACTTCACCAGCATCTGTTATATTTTGATTTTTAATAATAACCATGGTGACTGGTGTGAGATGGTATCTCATTGTTGTTTTGGTTTGCATTTCTCTAATGATCAGTGATGTTGAGCTTTTTTAAAATATGGTTGTTGGCCACATATAAAGACACTTCTTATTTATAGAAGTGTCTGTTCATGCCTTTTGCCCACTTTCTAATGGGGTTGTTGTTGTTCTTGTAAATTTGTTTAAGTTTCTTGAGATGCTGAATATTAGACCTTTGTCAGATGCATAGTTTGCAAAAATTTTCTCCGACTCTGTAGGTTGTCTGTTCACTCTGTTGGTAGTTTATTTTGCTGTGCAGAAGCTCTTTAGTTTAATTAGATCCCATTTGTCAACTTTTGCTTTCCTTGCAGTTGCTTTTGGCATCTTCATCATGAAATTTTTGCCCATTCCTATGTCCAGAATGGTATTACCTAGGTTACCTTCCAGAGTTTTTATAGTTTTGGGTTTTACATTTAAATATTTAGTCCATCTTGAGTTAATTTTTGTATAAGGTGTAAGGAAGGGGTCCAGTTTCAATCTTCTGCATATAGCTAGCCAGTTATCCCAGAACCATTTCTTGAATAGGGTGCTCTTCCCCATTGCTTGTTTTTGTCTGATTTGTTGAAGATCAGATAGTTGTAGGTATGCAGCCTTATTTCTGGGATCTGTATTCTGTTTCATTGGTCTATGTGTTTGCTTTCGTACCAGTTTCATGCTGTTTTTACTACTGTAAAAGTTTGAAGTGGGGTAGTATGGTATAGTTTGAAGTTGGGTAGTGTGATGCCTCCAGGTTTGTTTTTGGCTTTAGAATTGCCTAGGCTATTTGTGCTCTTTTTCATTTCATATGGATTTTAAAATAGTTTTTTCTAGTTCTCTGAAGAATGTCGTTGGTAGTTTAATAGGAATAGCATTGAATCTGTAAATTGCTTTGGACAATATGGCTATTTTCATGACATTGATTCTTTCTATCCATGAGCATGGCCATTCTTCACATCTTAAACCCAAACATTCTCCTTCCATAATCTTTAGTGGCAGTCCAACTTCAGGATTAGAATATCTGATTATAAAGAAGCATAAAATGCTAAAACATGTTGTCAATAAAGCATGGAATGTATATCAATCATTTACACATGTTATGATTCTAGGCCTTCTGGGAAAAAACAAAATAGAAGGCCTGATCCTTGCCTTGGAGAAGTTTGCATGCAACATATTTACCCTCTGCTTGGGCCTCCTTCCAAAGGATGGTTGTGTTAGAAAATACTGTTTTCAACAGGATGACAGGATGAATGTTCTTGGGCCAGAGTGCGGCTGATACAGCAGGTATGTTTGATATATTATATCACAAAGATGATCTTCTATTTTGCTAGCTCATTTTATGAAGTTTTCTGGGGATCTTAGGAAAGGAAAACTCCACCCTATGTAATTTTTTAAGAATATTGCCCTCATTTGGTAACTGTGAAGTAGAAAATGTGTTGAACTGGGACAGTGGAGACTTGGGTCTTAGTCCTAATCTGTCTCTAACCAGCTGTGGGACCTGGGACAAGTAATCTCACCTCCTTGGGTCTCAGTTTTGTCAATGTCAAAACGAAGTGATGACCTGAATGACTTCTAAAGTTATTTTCAGAACTAATGAGAAACTTGAACTCGCTTCTTTCTTCCATGAAGAGGCTCTTCCTGCCTTCATGTGAAGTTGAATCCTTGCTATGAGTTAAAATGTACACATAACCTGAATCTCCTTCTTTTTGATTCCCTCCTGCCCAAGCGTACTATCTGCTATAAAGGACTGTCTGAGACTGGGTAATTTATAAAGAAAAAAAGGTTTAATTTTCTCACAGTTCTGCATGGTTGGGGAGGCCTCAGGAAGCTTATAATCATGATTGAAAGGTGAAGGGGAAGCAAGGCACGTGTTAGGTGGCAGCAGGAGGAAGGGAGTGCAGGGGAAACTGCCCCTTTAAACATCAGATCTCATGAGAACTCACTATCATGAGAACAGCATGTGGGAACCACCACCATGATCCAATCACCTCCCACCAGGTCCCTCTCTCAACACCTGGGGATTACAATTCAAGATGAGATTTGGACAGGGTCACAGAGCCAAACCATATCACCAAGGGTACCCTGAATTACTGTCAGCACCAATATTGATGTCAATTGCTCTCTGTTTAACTCTGTCTGGTTTAGTGATGTGGACAGGCTGCTTTAAAAACAAAGCATGTTTGTCTAAATTCAAGTTTATCAGAAATCATATCTATCCTCTTTTTACTTAAGAATTATTGCTGGTTTGTGACAAGCAGGACTTGCAAATAGAAAGTGAATTTAAAGAGAGAATTGAGGTAAGGACAAGAAAGGTAAAACAACAGGAACTATATTGTTTTATTTCAGATGAAACTGATATTTTAGAGGTGAGGTAACGCTAACTTAAAATAATGCTTTGAGAGAACAGGGAGTATATAAAGAATCACAATCAGAATAGAAGTTCTTTGGCATACTTTTGTTCATAGTATTCAAGTTTTGAGTGAGGGAAACGAAACCCATTCAATAATTTAAAGAGAAATGTTAAAAATAGTTTCCTTTTTCTGACATCTTTTTCATAACTCAAAAGAACAAAAGGCACTTTATCTTTTTGACAAATTATTTCCAAAAACGATCATTTTTCATTTTTTATTTTTCTTCAAGGAGACAAAAATGATTATGTTAATTGCTAATGTCTAACAGGTGTGGGTTTACTGATGGCCAAGCTCTTTACCGTGTTACTGGATGTAGAATTCCTTCTATGCCATATTCGCCATGCTTCATTATGTCTCAAAAACTCATCTTCAAAGAAGACTCACTCCCAATACAAACACCCATTTTGTTCCCTGTCTTTCCTTAGCACTTGTTTCCGGATTTTGAAAATGTGTCATTTTAGCATAGATCATGTCTATAAGCACTACCTGAGTAGACTTTGATTTCACTAGCCCATTTAATTAAGAGCATTTTATTTTTCCTGAGACGGAGTCTCTGTCGCCCAGGCTGGAGTGCAGTGGCATGATCTCGACTCACTGCCACCTCTGCCTCCCAGGTTCAAGCAATTCTCCTGCCTCAGCCTCCCAAGTAGCTGGGATTACAACTGCATGCCACCACGCCCAGCTAATTTTTTGTATTTTTGGTAGAGATGGGGTTTCACCATGTTGGCCAGGGTGGTCTCAAACTCCTGACATCGTGATCTACTTGCCTTGGCCTCTGAAAGTACTGGGATTACAGGCATGAGCCGCTGCTCCCAGCCTAATTGACAGCATCTTAATAGCTACTGGTGATCACAGGCTTTGAGAAATGCCATAATGATTATACAATGTTAAAGTTAGTTCAAATTTTCATGGATGACAATGTAATATTAATTCAGCGGACTGAGAGACTTTTAGTAGGTCCTGGTGGGTGAGCTCTTTCTGATTCTGTCAATTTTGTGAATGATTCATAGAGAAGAATTAACATGCTTTTTAAAAAGTCTGTAGACACTGCATTACAAGATGACATCAATGTTACTGAAGGCAGAAAATAAAATAAAATAATGATTTGGAGCTTTTAGAGGTGTTACAAGTGCTATTGAAGCTAAGTAGTGTTCATCATAGAAATAAAATAAAAGCTCATAAGCTTATAAAAGCTAAGACTTACCAGCATAAATACTACTGTTTGAGAAATATAAGAAAGACTTAATTAAATATAAATGGTTAGTGCACCAGGATGGGAAATAGAGAAGTGAGAAGAGCCTTTCGTTTAGATCAGTAAAAGAGAATCACCTTACAATAGCAAAGACACTTTTTACACTTGTTTGCCTTTAGTTGCTGGTCATAGTCAAGCATTTGCAACTGCCTTATGTTGGAAGTCTCTGTCCTCTTTGAAGATCAGTCTTTGAGACATAAATAAGCATGGGGAATACAACATTGAAAGAATTCTAGGTTCAATACCGTGCTTGTGTGTGTGTGTGTGTGTGTGTGTGTGTGTGTGTGTGTGTAGTCCAGGAGACTGGATTCTAAAGGTTGAGAGAATATGTTAACATAGCACCTCCTAAGACTTCTAACCTAAGTGGGGTGATACTTTTTTGAAATATTTTTACCTGATCACCTTAGTCCAGTACAACTGTGTGCGTTCAACAGGCAGTGGACATGAATCTATCATAAATCACACCCTGAGGCAGGAAATATCTTCAATCATTTTACCTCAAAACCTTAATCATTTAGGTTAAAATTCTCCCTTCACTGTGGCAGAAGACTCATGTGAATGTGCGTATTTTCTAGGAATTTTGCAAGGTAGACATAATTTCTTCTTTAAGAAAATAACTTCTAAGTCATATGTGGTTCATTATTTATTCCCCATGCATTTATTTTAATCATGTGTAGTTTATAGTTATGTCCAGACATAAGAAGTTAATGGAAGAAATGAAACCATTGCCGCCACAAGAGAAAGGGGTATCCAGAGTCTTTCATAAATATTTGTTGAATACTCAACTGTGCATAAGACCTACTTTCAATGTCAATAGAGATGCAAAGATAAGTTGGTTAATCATGCTACTGTACTTTGCACTAGGTAAATCACATCTGGAGAAGTGCATACAGTTTTATGTTTCTTGTTTGAAATGTTTGACCTAGGGGTAAGAAATATGCTATGTGGAGGAAGTAAAAATAATTAGTGATGTCAAACCTGAGGAAGAAGAGGCTGGTGAAAACAACATAGTAAACCCCCAAACCCCAAGTAGTCAAAGACTAGTTCTATTTTATTCTTCCAGCTTCTTGCATCTTGGCATAAAGTAAATATTCAATAATTATCTATGAATTGAATTTTTTCAGGGAAAATCAAGTTAGAGAGGGATGAGATGTGTTTTGTGCAGCTCAGAGGTGCAGAAATAGGGATAAGAACAGAAGTTGTATAGCTACAGATTCTGCCTTAGTATAAGGAAGAACTTTTTGACACTGGCCTTTAAGGGTAGAGGCTGCGCATAAAGTGTTGAGTTTACTAAAAGTAGAAATAAATGTTCAACCAAATAAATGTCGGGTAGTTATTACAGAGGTAATTTCTGCTTTGGGTGGAAGATTTAACCAAATAATTGCCAATATTCTATAATAGTATAATTAAGTTACCTTGACAAGTTTTACATTGATTGTCTTAATGGTTTATAAAAAATATACATAATTACTTCCATTTTTCTTTCCAATATATCTAGGAGAAGAAAGTATGGTCACACACACAAAGAATCATAACTTGAACACTTGATTTGTATTTCAGTAGATTTTCATCTTACTGGTAAAAAGAGTTCACTGATAGACTCAAGCACAGAAATCCAGCCTCTATGCCTAGCCGTAAAATCACAGGATTAATATGTCTATACTACATGGGTAGAAATATCCCTTAGCATGTAGCTACTTCGGGGTATGACCCACTCCCCCTAAACTGTGATTCACTTTTCAGCTTCAACCCTTATTCTCATTTTCCACTGGCACCCTGTGTAGACAGGTCCTCAGAAAGCAATTGAGGCCATGATGCTTCCTTGTGATGCCAACCCAATGGGCGGCATGTCTCCTGTTGCTCTCTCAGCCACTTCCAGAGCAGTGAGAAAGGTTCAGGGATTCTGCAAGTTGACAAACACAGCTGCAACTGCCAGCTGGACTCAGAAAAGTAACAGGCACAGAATGAGGAAAGGACTTGGTGAACTGACCAAATTCTACAGTGTCAAATCTGGCTGGTTAAGATCAGACAGAATCAACCTATTTTCAGGACAGAAAAAAAGAAAAACCAGACCAATTAATAAAACCAACACATTTTCAACCCACGGCAATTACATGACTGTAAGTCATTAATCTTTCTCTAAAACATTTTTCTCAAAATTGTTTTGTGAGTTTCATATCATTTAATAATTTCAATCAGTGACCTTAATATGTTATTCCATTGTGCTTATACTAATCACATTAATCATAAGGAGTTATCAGTTATATGCTTTACCATTTTTCTATCTGAACTTAATACACAGGATCTCATACTGGGTTAACTGATATGTAGGATAAAACTCTCTGAGCCCAGTTAAAATATTTTAAGTGGTCCACATTTGAGCAGAAGCTCTGAGCCCACAGAATGATGATATTAATTATGATCACCACCACCACCACTGCCAATATTTGAACAATCATTCTGAGGTAGTGTGCTTTTAAATACTTCAACAAGGTAGATTTTATTCCTATTGCTAAAATAAGAGAAAACCTCTGCAACATTGAGAAGTTAAGCACCCCACAAGGTCACACAGATACTCAGTGGTAGAGCTGGGATATGAACCTGTATCATCTGACTTTAGAGTCTTTGCTCTATAACCATCTCCCATCTGTCTATAGTCAGAGAATGAAAGCACCAAAAGATTACTTAGTATACCCTTTAATTTTATTGAAAAAAGGACCAGATTGAGCCCCAGAAAGAGGGTATGATTTCAAAACTCCTAATGATTCTCAATGACAGAGCATTTTTAACCCCCTTCTGGCATTAGTGACCTAGTCTACTTGGGCACTGGCTAAATGACACTAAGTGTCTAGACATGTGGATACAATGATGATGCATCTTCCCTGCTGTTTCTGACTTTCTCCTTTCTGAGAATGGAAACCATACATGCAGTTCACTGTCTAAAATTATTAACATAACTTTACTATTCCACTACCTTCATCAACATAATTTTACTATTCGAGAAGATTCTTGCTCAGAAAGAGAACAGTTGTAACAAATTTAATTATTCATTCCAGGAACTTCCTAAAAGGCCTATAAATGTTTTAATAGAAAGCATCAGGCTGGGCATGTTGGCTTATGCCTGTAATCCCAGCACTTTGGGAGGCCAAGGCAGGAAGACTATTTGAGACCAGCCTAGCCAAAATAGTGAGACCCTATTGCTACAAAAAATAAAAAAATTAGCAGGGTGTGGAGGCATGCATGTGTGGTAGTTCTAGCTACTCAGGAGGCTGAGGCAGGAGAATCACTTGAGGCCAGGAGTTAGAAGTCACAGTAAGCTATGATGGTGCCCCTGCACCTCAGCCTGGGCAACAAAGTGTGATCCCCTCTCAAAAAAGGACAAAAGCATAAAATAATGTTTTATATCTCAAGACTCTTTGAAATTCTTGCCTGAAAATTCTCACCTTGCTGTTTCCGCCAATCCTTAACTATTCTATCATGATACTTACCCAGTGCTAGCTAAACCCCCTGCATTGAAAGTCTTATCTTAAACCAGATGTTGGGATCTTAATATATATTCCAACTTTACTCTTCTCTGAGATGCTAGTAAGGTTCTACTGAGGGATGTTGTACCTCACTGCACCAGGTAGTAAACTCAGTTTTGTCAACAGAAAGTTCTGGTGTTTTGTGGGGTCAGCATTTGACACCTCTCAAGGGGAAGTTGGTCACTTCTTCTAGAAAGGTTTCCTTGACAACTCTTCCTCAGCCCAAAAGGAAACAAAAGCAGCTAGGACCTGTTCAAGTGCTGAATATTCAAAATGTTTTGACATTGTTAGTATGCTCATCATTTTTCTTGTCATTATCTAAGTCCGAGCAAAATATTCTCAGTATATAAATACTAGAGGATTCATGATGTGTCAACACATTTTCATGCTTAATGTTTGCTCTTTGTTTACATTTTCTCCATGACTTCATCAAAAATCATGCTTTGCTTACTTAAATGAATTGTTGTAGGTAGAAACAGCATAATTTAGTGGGAAAAAAACAAAAAAAAAAGTGTGTCTTTACTGGATGTCATCAAGAAGAATTGGTATACAAATTAAATTGGCACATTATGGAAATGTTAACTTTTTCTCAAAGATAATTTACTTTTCTGTTGTTTTGTTTTTTGTATGTATGATGTTACAAAAAGTGTTTGAAATGTGTATGCATAGTTAAAAAATAATAAAAGAAGCTCTCGTGTACTTACTCTCTAAGTAGAGAAAGCAAATGTTACCAGGACATCCAATGTCCCTATTTTAAGTTTTACAATGTATTATTATGGTTTCTAGATGTACTTTCTACAAGGATATTTCTTAAACTTACTGGGCAGTGGCTACGTAAACCTGTCATTCTAGTGTCATTGCCTACAATCTGATTCATGGTGTCTCATCTGTTTAGAAAGGGGATTCATAATGGATCTTTCAGATGAAGAAAACCTATTAAATTAGAAAAAGGCTTGGTAATTTACTCAATATAGTGATTTCTTTTTCTGTTTATCTCCCTTGGTCCGTAATGAAATTGTTCTTGTATGCTTCCCTGCTCCCATGACAATTTGTACCAGTGCCCAGACCCCATTCAGAGTCCTGTCTCTGCACTATCATCTCTAGGCCCAGTGAGGACTGTGTGTTTGTTCACCATCCTATCCCCAAGCTCTCCATAGTGCCTTGTACATGACGTGTGCTCAGTTCATGTTGATTAAATGAATCGCTGGCATTCTTGGAAGAGCTAGTTGAGGTACTAGCAGCCTATGAAGCTAAAGAAACCTTTGGTTGTTCTTTAACAATCTCATCCACTTCTTGCCTTCTTTCCCTTTGCCTTTCCTACCCCCTTGATGCCTGTGCCGTAGGTATATATCACTGACATTAACCCCAAGCACATCCACTCACATTGGGAGAGTACAGAACGAGTAGATTGATAGTCCTGATTTATCCTGGCTTCCCTTCATTATACTTTTCTTTTTGATCATGTATTTTCTTTTTAATTATTATTACTATTTTTTGAGACAGGTTATCACTCTTTCACTCAGGCTGAAGTGCAGTGGTGCAATCTTGGCTCACTGCAACCTCCACCTCCGGGGTTCAAGTGATTCATCTGCCTCAGCCTCTGGAGTAGCTGAGATTACAGGGACCTGCCACAACGCCTGGCTAATTTTTTGTATTTTTAGTAGAGATGGGGTTTTACCATATTGGCCAGGCTGGTCTCGCAACTCCTGACCTCGTTCGTGATCCGCCTGCCTGGGCCTCCCAAAGTGCTGGGATTACATGTGTGAGCCACTGCGCCCGGCCTTTGATCATTTATTTTCCATTAATTTTTTTCATTTCAAATAGAAATCATATTGTTTATAAGAAAGGAAATAGTCCAGATATATAAAGAAATACCTTTTCCAACTCTACCTTCCCCAACAACTGATGTTAACAGTTATCTATCTATCTATCTATCTATCTATCTATCACCTATGTGTCTACATAGATGCACAGGATATTCACCAACTTGCCATGCTGCTCGCAGAAAGAATTGTATTGTATACATTATTCTGCAGCTTTATTTTTTCACTCAACAACAAGTCACGGTTTGTAGATGTTAATCTAACTTGTTTTTAGTGACTACGTATGTCTCCTAATATAGATGTTCTGTAATATATCTATTCCTTTTTTACTTATTTTCAGTTCTTTGCTATTCTAGCAATGCTGCAGTAAATGTCCTTTTGTGTGTATATCTGCAAATTTTCTATCGTTTGCTCCATTAACTGCCAAAATAAAACTGAAATTAGAATTGCTTGGACTTCTTTTTATTGAAGGTGCTACAGGAGTTTCTTTATTCAGGGCAAAATAAGGCAACCAATAAGGGGATGAGGCATTTCAACTCATTTTTAAGAGGGCATGGAATTTTGCTACAATGTAAGCTGAAATGAGACTTTTAAAAAAGTTTCTAATTTTATCTTTTGGTACTGGCACAACATCAATGAAAAGAAATCAAAATGAAAAACGAAGGCTTTCTGTTCAAATAAAATATAAATAGAGACCTAGAATGAGTTGGATGGCAACTGCATCTTGTTAGAAAAATATCATTTTACTACAAAATAAATGAAACATTTACTGTTCCAATTCCATTTGGGAATGATGTATGTTTCAAGGCACAATTCCTCTTGGTAATCACAAACTCAGAACTCCTTGGATCTTCATGATATAAGAGAGAGTTCAAACATCCAGCTGTCTCCCACAGAAAGCCTGTAATTGGAGTGGAAAGAGTACAGATAATGCATAACTCGTACCCTGTATAAGGAAAGCCCACAAGGCATACGGAATTGTTTGCACTGTACTCAAAATGTTTGTGTGACAGGAAGGATTCTTAAAACTAGTTTGGAAACTAATATTTGAAGCAGAATGCATGCTCATGAAAAATATTTACATCATGAACATGTCCTTTAAAAGTATTACAGGATTACATATTACATCAAGCTGCTTTTCCCTGTACATATACCTTATTACATATAAAAATGGCAATCATAATTTTTCACAACTTATTCCTTTCATTTTCAGAGATGAAACTCTTCTTATAAACCCCATTCTTTGCTATTCCCTGAGCCTGCAAAGAAAAACAGGACAAATATAGTTATTCCTTCCCTTCCACCCTGCCCCAGCCTATAGCGAGGAGACAAGTGATGACAAAGCAGTGTGTTGGATATTGTAAAGTGAGGAGTTAAAGATGGCTTGAGAGGCCACATCTTGCCTGGACTTGGGATTCTTCTGGATCCAGGAAAGGAAGACCTTTGGGAACCAGGAATGTCTGAACTGAAGGACAAGTCAGATTTGGGAGAAAAGTATTTCCAGTAGAGGATACATTCTCAAAAGTCAGGGAGCAATAAAAAAAATGCAAATTCATTAAGGCAGTAAAAATGTTTGAAATGGACAGAACATAGTAAATATAGAAAAATAGGGATAGTGAGGGATCAGGCTATATCCACAAGGGGAAAAAAAAAAAAAAAAAAGCACGGATTTTTGCTTCTGCAAGATCACACTGGTTGCAATGTGGAGAATAGGATAGGAGTGTGGCAAAAACAGAGCCCTAGAGACCAGCTAAGAAGGTGTTGCCAATTTTTGAGGTAAGATGATGGTGGCCTGAAATAGAGAAATGGTAGTGGAGATGCAGAAAAAGGAATAGACTCAATTTTCAAGTTTATGCTGGGAGTCTTACTTTTTTTTTTATTATTATACCTTAAGTTCTAGGGTACATGTGCATAACGTGCAGGTTTGTTACATATGTATACTTGTGCCATGTTGGTGTGCTGCACCCATCAACTCGTCAGCACCCATCAACTCGTCCTTTACATCAGGTATAACTCCCAATGCAATCCTTCCCCCCTCCCCCTTCCCCATGATAGGCCCCGGTGTGTGATGTTCCCCTTCCCGAGTCCAAGTGATCTCATTGTTCAGTTCCCACCTATGAGTGAGAACATGCGGTGTTTGGTTTTCTGTTCTTATGGTAGTTTGCTAAGAATGATGGTTTCCAGCTGCATCCATGTCCCTACAAAGGACTCAAACTCATCCTTTTTTATGGCTGCATAGTATTCCATGGTGTATATGTGCCACATTTTCTTAATCCAGTCTGTCACCGATGGACATTTGGGTTGATTCCAAGTCTTTGCTATTGTGAATAGTGCCGCAATAAACATACGTGTGCATGTGTCTTTATAGCAGCATGATTTATGATCCTTTGGGTATATACCCAGTAATGGGATGGTTGGGTCATATGGTACATCTAGTCCCTGTTTGCAGATGACATGATTGTATATTTAGTGTCTTACTTATTTGGAAGTAGAACATCTGACAGCCCTGTCCTTGGTTCGTGACAATTTCTTTTCTCGAGAAGTAGAGGAAGCAAGGAGGGGTGCTGTTCCTTTGGATTTAATTCTAACCAGTGTAGAAGAAACAATTGATGCTATGGCGACTGCTCCTGTGGAAAGGTGTAGTGGTTTAGCTAACTAGCCAGCCAAAAAAAGCTAGCCAAGGCTCAACATGCATGCTTAGAAACCTATCCAGAGATAGAGAAATTCCTCTATTATTGAATAACTTTGGTTCTAATAGTGTGTATGTAAGTTTGTTTATTATTCTCATGTTCAAAATAACACTATATAATGTTTGTTATTGTTGGAGCTAAGAGGTGACACAGTTTTGGTGTGACTTTTGTTTTTGTATAGGGAGATTAATAAATGTCATATAGGGTACTATCATTTAATAAAAGGTAAACTGGACAAATGGAGTATGCTTAGAACTGGACAACCATGATAATAAAAGAATGCTAAAGCATATCATCCACTAACATATTTTTGAGCAGGGGCTGTGAGTAAGGCACTGTTCAAGGAGATGAAGACAGTGGTGAACCAGATAGACTTAATTCTGTAGTCACGGAATTATATGGGGATCAGTTAAAGAAAGTGGACCATGGCATAAGATTCAGCTTCGATGAGCTAAAATGCTGTCATGTGGAACAGGGATCCGATAAATTCTGTAAGACTTTAGAAAGTAAAATTAGGGCCAATGAGCAGAATCTGCAAGAGGATAATTCCAACTCTTAAGGAGGAACAACTTCCTAAAAGCTCTGATTGTATAGTTGTGAGATAAACTGAATGAGGAGGTGTGGTAGTGGGTTTTTTATTTTAAGTAACTGGATGCACATTTGACATGTATTTCATTTAAACTTTAAATCATTTTTTGAGATCATTATGATTATTAATCTGATTTTACACATGAGGTAGCAGAGGTTTATCGATTGCACAGTTAGAATATAGCAGAGCCACGATATGACTTACTGTGCTCTAGTCTCCTGCGAACTCTGCCACTTCCCTTGCTTAATAAAAAGGCTGAATAAATGGTGGTCAAATGATTCCTTCAAGTAAAGAAAAGGAGGGTGAACTATAGAGCTGTAAGGGTCTTCCTAAACTTCACATTGAACTATTTTAGTTATTTCTAGAATATGAGAAATGTGTACTAAAAATATCCTTCAAATAACAAAATTATAGAGATGGAGCACAGATCAGCTGCTGCCAGGGTTTGGAGGATGAGTGGTAGGTGCATGTGCTTATAAAAGGGATTTTCGTGGTGATGGAATTGTTGTGTATTTTGATTTTGGTAGTGGTCACAAGAATCCACACATGTGATAAAATTGCACAGAACTGAATACACACACACAAGGGCATATAAAACTGGAGATACCAAATTAAAGTAGATGGATGTCAATGTTTGGTTGTGATATTATATAATTATGCAAGATGTTATTACTGAGTGAGATGACATAAGGGTGTACACACCTCTATGTATTATTTCTTACCACTATATGTAAAGCTATAATTATTTTAAAATACAACATTAAAAATTTAAAAATATACGTGACTCAAGCACACAAGAAGGACTATGTGAACACTGGCTCTTTTCTTTCTCTTCCAACTTTCCTCCACCCTAGGATCCTCCAATGTGGGAAACCAGGAGTTATTGCATAATGCTGTCCCTGTATATTCCCAGGAACAAATCTGACTAAGATACTTTCCCCAAATTTCTGTGTCTTGGAGACAATAATTCCACTTAGTGCTTTTTTTCTCATTCTTCCACAACACAGGAAAATGACCTCAGGAAAATGCATGCTGGAGGATCACAAAAGCCCCAGTATTTGCTGGTTTTAGTAAGTAGAACTAAGGAGAAAAAAATATGCATAATCAAACCATAAAATTAGATTCTTCAACATTTTATAAATCCAGTGTTTGGGTGGTAGCTTGACTAATATCTCCAAAGAGGACTGACTCAGACATCCAGCTTTTTGAAGAGCATCAGAAGAATGTTACCTTTTTTATTTTATTCCTCTGATTATAAAGGTAATGCATCTACCTTATTTTTAAGAAAGAAAATATAAAAGTTATCTATAGTTCCATGACTGAAATATACATACTGATTTTTAAAATCATCTGGTTTTTCTTAATCAGGACACTTTTGATTATAAACGATAGATACTCATTCGCACTGGACATGCTTCAGGTATAACAAAATCCAGGACTCAAGTGATGTACTTAGGGCTCATTTTCAGGCCCTTCAACTCCTGACTCTGTTTGCTTGTGTGTTGGTTCCATTCATAGGCAGGTTCTTCCCTCTTGGTTGCAGCAGGTCCAGGCTTTTTTTTTTTTTTTTACATGTGGGCAATGTTACATAGAAAGTAAACTTCTTCCCGACAGCTCTAATAAAGTCCCCAAAATGGAGTAACTAACTTGACTTGGCTAAGAGTACACTTTTGAACCAATCACTAATCAAATAGTTAAATTGTGCTTATTTTCCAGGACTGGGTCACATACATGAAATCAGGGCAGGAGATGAGGGTGTGGCATCAGAGAGTTTTTACCAATGTAATTATATTATTAGAATTTGGGAGAATGCATGCCAAGTAGAGAAAAACATGATGTCCACTTATCTTTTGTGTATATATGTTTGTATGTACAAACACACACGTATATTTTTGTGAATAATGTAAGGATAAAATTGAAACTTATTTCTCCAGCCCTCTAGGTTGTAACGATAAAGAAACCATAGAGATGTATATGGAAATGTCAGGGATTCAGAATAGCCAAAACAGTCTTGAAAAAGAATAGGTTTGAAGGACTAGTACTTTCTGACTTCAAAACGTATTACAAAACTACAATAAATAAGATTGTATGGTACTGGCATAAAAATAGAGATACAAATCAGTGGAATAAAACAGAAAGTCCAAAAACGAACTCATACATTTGTGCTCAGTTGATTTTCAACAAAGGAGACCAAGACAGTGTAATGGAGGTGATGGGAGGGTGGTGGGCGGGTGGGGGGTGGAGGGGGAAAATTAGGTTTTTCAAAAAATAGTGCTGAGACAACTGGATGTCTACGTGTAAAAGGATGAAGCTGGACCCCTCCCTCACATCATGTGCAAAATTAACTCAAAATGGGCCATAGACCTAAATATAACAGTGAAAACCATACAACTTTTAGAAGAAACTATAGGAATAAATCTTCATGACCTTCTGTTATGCAAATCTTTCTGAAAACAATACCAAAAGTGCAAGCAACAAATGAAAAAAATAGATAAATTGGACTTTATGGAAATTAAATACTTTACAGAAATATAAAAACATATTAAAATATAAATTATGAAACTTAATTTATATTTTCTGTTGCATCACTACAACCATCAATATATTTGGCCAATGAAGGCAACAAGTGCAGAAACATAAATTGGAAAACAAAGAAACAAGAACCAAATAGAGAAAGAATTAAACTTGTTTTCTTTTTTTTTTTCTTCTTGTTTTTGAGACAGAATCTCACTCTATCACCCAGGCTGGAGTGCAGTGGTGTGATCTTAGCTCTCTGCAACCTCTGCCTCCTGGGTTCAAGCAATTCTCCTGCCTCAGCCTCCCAAGTAGCTGGGACTACAGACGCATGCCACTACACCCAGCTAATTTTTTTTTTTTTTTTAGTAGAAACGGGGTGTCACCGTGTTAGCCAGGATGCTCTCGATCTCCTGACCTCATGATCCACCTGTCTCGGCCCCCTAAAGCGCTGGGATTACAGGCGCAAGCCACCGCGCCCGGCTAAATTTGTTTTCTTGAGTTAATGGCACAGAATTTTCCATTTCTGGTAAAACTCTTTTGAATATATTAAAGGCGGATTTTCTAAAAAAAAAAAAAAAAAAAAAAAAGGTGGGGGAGTAAAATGAATTTTGGACGATGTGAAATGGTGCTAAAGATTTTATTTAACTCTTTATTAATGAAGGAACCAATAAAATGATGTAATCAGTTCAAAGTAGAATCCAAAAAGCGCATATACATAGAGATAAGGAATATTAGAATGAATTTACAAATTTTCACTCACAAAACTGGCTATGGGGAGAGGCAGGAATGAAAAAGGAGGGTTATCCCACCACAAGATGAAATTCATGTGTATAGACAAGAATTAGTTTCATTGCTATCAGTTATTTACAATTTACAGATTCATAAAGTAGCTAAAAAGCTAGCATCAGATAACCTGGAAGAGTATATGCTAAACAATGCATAGTTTTGCACTGAAGATAGACAGTATTCTTTTCTGATTATTCCATATTTCCTTACGAATATTTTAGCAATCACTATATCATCAGGTTTCTGTTTTCTAGTTTTTTGTCCTAACTCCACTGTAGTAAGGATATCACTTTACATTTTTTTTAAATACAAATAAGTCTAAGGCCACTATCGTCAAGTTAATATCCACTTAGTACTTGTATGATGAATTATTACAGTTGTGAAGATAATGTAACTTCTTATATGCTGAGACTGTGAACCAGAGTTGGCTGTTAGTGCTAAGTATATAAGACATTAACAAAAAAGGATAATGAAAAACACCATAAATAGGAAAATGCTACCATGCTGCTTAATATTTTCCAAACGTTGAGTCAAGATTTACTTGTGGGTCATGAAATCAAAGAGTCATAACAAAATTAAGAACAGAAAATATGAAAGTGTGGCATATATGGTGAAGTTAAGAATTGGTTCATAAAACCGTGGTTGCAGGATGTGCTCTGGGTCACAATGTGAAATGTACTTCTACCATAGGTCAGAGTCAGTGGAAAGTCATTACTGTGGCTGGTACCTAACATGTTAAAGAGAAAGTGTATGTAGTCTTCACTCAGTATGAGTCACCACTGGACAATATTCAATATTCACCACCTCCTCAATATTCAAATCCTGGATAGCCTGAGAAAGTCAATGACATGCATTGTGCTGAGATCATGTGGTTCAGGTTAGAACAGTTTTTCTGGGCTTTGACTGAATCTCACAGATCTAATTGTGTTTTTATTGCCATGTTTGCTAAATGTCCTTGGCAAAGAGTGGAGTCTCCAAGGAACGCTGGTCAAGGTATGTCACCTTTTCACTAAAATAAACACGACTTTATTTCTCAACTAGGAATAGTGTCAACTTAACTGAAAAATTCAAACACATTTTGAACTGCTTGAACTGCCTTTATTATATATTTCACACATTATCTAACATCAAATTATGTTATGATCACTTTTTTTCAGCCACTTACTGATTTTGTATGTTTTTATATAGAAATGGTTTACCATTCAAGTGGAACCTGGAGAGTTCAAACTGTCTGAAAGTTCTACCTAATCTTTTCTACCAAATCAATGCATAAGGCACTGGTAACTTCTTAGGTGCTTTCTCATAACCTCTACAATTTCCCTTCTGTATTCTGAAAATAAGTATCTATTTTTTCAATCTGTTGTAAGCTGCCATATATACAAGCTTATTACATCTTACAACCAGACTTCCATTTGTAAATTGCCTCCTCCTCCCCATATAGAAATTCTGGAGCTGCCACTCATATTTCTTCAGAATCCCAGTGACTCACTGTAGAATCAGCTCTGCCTTTTCTCAATTTCTGGCATCCTTCCAATATCTTTCAGATGAGAAATGGGGTTGAAATTGGACAATATTTTCTACCACCCCCAAGGACAAGATTTCAAAATCTTTACACCCAGGCTTTCAAAGGCCAGGCATGTAATGCCAAATACATGCAAGATGTTCTCCACTATTAAGTCCCTTGAACTCTGAATCTAAACCTCAAAAAAACCTAAATGTGAACTTTTTGTCTGTCCCCCAGAACAGCTATTTTCTCCTACTGACTTTCTGTGTCTATGAAGATCCCTTGTTTTTCCAGACACCAAGACTCAAAACTTCAAGACCATCTTGGACTCCTTTTTTGATTCTCACCTTCTCCATTTAATCCATCATGAAAGTTTACATCTTTCAACCAATTTGAAATCTGCTAGCTGGGCTCTAAACCTACTTCACAGTGTTCGTTCTGTGCAAGAAGGTGTCAGGAGAGTGTCTCTTCATTGACCCAATTGATGAGACCAGAAATAAATACAACATGACAACATGGTAGGAGCAGTTTTCTATTTCTAGCTTAAAAAATATCTAAAACATAATAGGAACTTATTAGGAAGAACAATGGCTTTGTAATTTTCTGTCCTTTAAAAAATAAAATTCTCCTTTTCACACGATTATTAAACACTCATTCCAATGTTTAAAAAATATTACTTGTATATGACTATATTTTATTTTACTTTATAGTAAGTTCCTTCTATAGTCCTGAATATACAGATTGCTAGTTAAAATTAAAGCAGCCTGTAATCCTACCACTTAGGGAGGCTGAGGTGGGCGAATTGCTTGAGCTCAGGTTCAACACCAGCCTGAGCAACATGACGAAACCCTGTCTCTGCACAAATTACGAAAATTAGCCTGGTGTGGTGGTATGTGCCTGTGGATCCAGCTACTCAGGAGGCTGAGGTGGAAGAATCGCCTGAGCCCAGGAGGTTGAGCCTCAGTGAGCTATGATCACGCCACTGCACTCCAGCCTGAGGGACAGAGTGAGACCCTATCTCAGTAAATAAATAATATGTAAATAAAACTAAAGCAGAGCCCATGATTTCCTTTCTACTGTTTACTAATTCTTCTTTAAATGAGTCACTTTTCACCTTTCTTTTCTACAACTGGAAAATCAACAAATACATTTTAAGCTACTGAGGGCCAATAGGTTTCAATTCCCTTATTGGCTAAGATTGACAGTTACTACTTGGAGTGCTATGTCAGGAAGAATTGTGAGTCACAACCGGGTCCTGCCAGAAGAAGTACCATGCTCAATTAGTGAGGTCCTCTGTGAGCTTGAGAAGGGATCATGATGGCTCACATGTCATCCTAGGTTGAAACAAGAATCAAGGCCAATCTGAAAGTAGAAGAAGAGTTTGCCACTTAGATGGCATACTTGAATGCTATGTAATTAAGGCTTTTGGCACTAAAGTGGCTATTTTGCCATCCTGTCGCAATACTGAAATTCTAGGATTAGCAACTCTTAAAGACATTTTGAAACCTTTCACTATTAAAAATTTTTTTGAAAACTGTTTTATTAAAATACTACCTTTATTGTTCTTATTCTGGGAAAGTGAATGGATTTAAGTCATTATCAGCAAACAGCTAAGGAGGAAGTAGTCTATCAGATTGATTTTCAACCTTGAGTGTGGATGAAAGAAATGACCTTTGCAAGGAAATATGGGGTGCATTTATTAGAAGGAGAAAGTGAGAACCAGGAAGATGAAACTGTGAGTAGAAAGAGAACTGAAATTGGAGTTGGGTGGCAACAAGGATGTCTTTGTCTTCTTAAGAAATAGCTTCCCATCTCCTCTTTGAAAAAAGCTTTAAAAAAGAAGTAAAAAAAAAAAAAAAAACTAATAAAACTAAACAAAAAAGAAAAAGAAAAAGAAATCAAACCTTGGTAAGACTCATCCTTAACATTCTTTAAAAAGGCTCCAAATTGTCGTCGTTCTATATCCCTTACTAGGGTAGCGGTAGCATATCAAAGAAGCACAAACAACTTGTTGAATTAGATTCTAGGTGGACATAGCTTTGTGCCTGCTAAAAGGAAATAAGGATTTAGGCTCTTTAGATTATAATGGTGACAGCAACAACAGCAATATATACAATAGCCACCACTCCTGAGTGTACCATGTCTTGGTTTTGCTCTGAAATGCACGTACATGCTGGATCTCCTTTAATCCTCATCCAATCCATGATGCATCACTCTAATTATCTCTGATTAACAGCTGGACCTTAGTAGTCTGCTTAAAGTCACACAATGAGCAAATGACAGAATTTAAACCCAAGTCTTTCTTAGGCCAAACCTATTTCCACCTTTCTCCCTTGCCTGTGTTCTCTTTCAGCTTCTTACTGAGACCTAGGTAACTGTCCATGTCAGCTCTAGGGCTCAGACAAGATGATTCACACGTGCAGGAAATATGAGAGAGAAAAAGCTACAACTCCATAGCATGAAAAGTGATTTTCTTATTGTTTATACTTAAATGAGACTCTCTGCACTAAAATTATCTCATTTCCACACTTTGTACGGATATATAAATTCTCCCAAAATAGGATTCAGGTGATATTTACATAGTAACATTAACCCTGAATCTCTCAGTGGGAAAAATCCTGTAAACTGATGATAATACTCTTGTTGGCACAGGATAATATTAGGAAACCAAAGAAAACATTTTCTGGTTTGTGTACCTTGAATAAACAGATGTTTAAAACTCTACTTTCCCTACATTTACCAAGCATATAAATGAGACCTAATTAGACAGAAATTCCATGTAACGTGTTCCAAAGCCCTAGTTTAGTCATCCAGTATAAACACTGTAAATGAATAAAATGTAGTGTATTAAACAATTTAAAATCATTGTTCCTTAAATTCAACCGATACAGTATCACAGTGCACTGAGTAACAAAAAGTGACTGAAATTTTGTTATTTTATTTGGAAAAACAATTACCACAGAAAAATACATAGTATGAAAACATTCATGTGTCCTCACCCCAGAATTAATTAACATTTTGCCATATGTGCTTCTGAAATTGTGTTTAATAAAGACAAAATCAAACATCACAAAGAAAGCTGCAGTATTTTTGTATCCCTCCCAGGTGGCACATCCCTTTCTCTTTCTCTCCCTCTCCAGAGTCAGCGTCTCTTTGGAACTTGTTGAATATCCTCCAATTCATGATTTCGTATTTTACTAGTTAGGCAGACACAAAATGTTATAGCATTATTTGTGACTTGAAATTTTATAAAAATGGTCTATTTCACATTTTTCATTCTGTTATTTGCATTTTTTAACTAAACGTGGTGTCTATCCAACTTAATACACATATGTATACCTATCTGTGTTAACTGCTATGTAGTATTCCAGTTTATAACTACATCAGAGTTTATCCAACCATTTATCAAGGACATTTAGTGCTGTCCAGCACTCCCCACTTTTGTTCCTATTGCAAAAGACTTCTTGTGTACATGTACATGTGTGGTTTCTAGGCTATATACCTAGCAGTGAAATTGCTGGGTTGGAGGCGTTTGCATTTTCAACTTTACTAGATAATTGCCAAATTGCTTTCCAAAGTGATTGTAGCATTTTATACTCCCACCAGCAGTGTACTAGAGTTCCCATTTCGAATAGACTTAAAAACACTTCAAATTGTCTGACTTTTGAATATAGGAGCTTTGATTTTGATTTCTTATTTTGCCAGCTCTTCAGTTACATACATGGTATGCCATAGAAGTGCTTGGCATGCATTTTTATTATCATTAATAAAGAGCACACATAAACAGTGCTGATACCTTAAAATCACATTTGAAGCAGATATGTATTGGATGTATTTGGTTACAAGACAATATAATAGAACAAAATAAAGATTTTTTTTTTTTGTAGATATTTATTGAATTAAGCAACCACTAGGCAACACACACAGACCGGGAAAAGTATAATTGTTTTATATTAGTTTCCTTTGCTCGCATATCATCTGTTTATTTTATTTTAATTAGTCTATTTTTTGAGATAGAGTCTTGCTCTGTCACCAGGTTGGAGTGCAGTGGCATCTCGGCTCACTGCAACCTCCGCTTCCCAGGTTCAAACGATTCTCCTGCCTCAGCCTCCCGAGTAGCTGGGACTACAGGTGAGCACCACCATGCCCAGCTTATTTTTGTATTTTCAGTAGAGATGGGGTTTCACCATGTTGGCCAGGATGATCTCGATCTCTTGACCTTGTAATCTGCCTGCCTTGGTCTCCCAAAGTGCTGGGATTACAGGCATGAGCCACCGCGCCTGGCCCCACTTGTTTTTTATCAGTGTTTGGCACCACACTGACATTGACTGTTTCTCTTTTATTTGTACTTAGGACATCTTTGCTTGGTACAGAGGCACAGCAATTGTTTCATCTAATAACCCCTGAGGGATTGTATTAATGTTATAGAATTAATAGTTACTATCCATAGTCTTGCAAAACTTTTTTATATAAAGCTAAAATGTCAAGCCCAGAGAAAGAGAAAGAGGGTGAAAGGATGAAATAGCAAAAAAAAAAAAAAAAAAAAAAAAGACAGAGAGATGTTATAAAATAGACTTCCTCTCTTTAAACGTAGCATTGAAAATCAATATTTCCATTACTTCTGGTTGTGATGATGAAATACATGTTAGCATCTCCGCTGATAACAACTGAGTAGCTGATCCGTAAAAATATACTTCTGTGGTTTGATATTGGTTGTACATTTCCTTTTCCTTTAGACTTATGAATGGGTCTACAAGTTCACAAAAAGAGAAAGAAACAATGGCATAACATTTACAGTTGTTGCTCAAAAGACGAATGTTATACTTAGAAGCAGTATAGAAAGGAAGAAGAAATACCATGATTGTTTGCTTCCTTACTTTTTCCATCTTGTGGATGTGAGAATGATGATAGACCCCCCCCCCCAAAAAAAAAAAAAAAAAAAAAACCCAAGAGTTCATGCACAACAGAATTTTAGAGATTCAGGGGCCATTGGAGAACATCCAACTGAAGGCCTTCATTTTACAGTTAGAAAAAGTGAGGCATTAAAATAACTAGTCCAGGCTGGGCATGGTGGGTCATGTCTGTAATCCCAGCATTTTGGGAGGCTGAGGTGGGCGGATCACCTGAGGTCAGGAGTTTGAGACCAACCTGGCCAACATGGCAAAACTCTGTCTCTACTAAAAATACAAATTTAGTCAGGTGTGGTGATATGTGCCTGTAGTCCCAGCTACTTGGGAGGCTGAGGCAGGAGAATTGCTTGAACCTGGGAGGTGGGAGTTTCAGTGAGCCAAGATAGAGCCACTGCACTCCAGTCTTGGCAAGACAGTGTGAGATTCTGTCTCAAAAAAATAACAAACAAACAAAAATCTTGTCCAGGGCGCATTTTCCTCTTCATTACTTTGGCTGTTCTTGTTTTCTCCACGGAAGGGAGAAATCACATCTCTTTTCATGAGGAAATATCTTAGCTTGGTTGGCTTCAATTACCTGATCTTTGGAGCATCACACTCAAACCCACCACATCAATGTGTCATTACCTTTTTCTCCAAAATAGCATTAATGGCAGAGGAAACTAAGCATGACACCTGGGAGATGTTTTCAATTTTTTCTTGAAAATTCACATGAATTTTGTAATTTTACTCTGATATTTGGTGTTTTTAATCATAATACTGTGTTTATTCTAATTTAAAAACATCAAATCTGTGGGTAAAATTGGTACTCCAGTAAGATGTATTATGTCCATCCTGTTCTTCTATTTAACAAATATTTAATGAGAACTTTTTTTTCCTGCTAAGAATGCAACAGAGGTCACTGCTCCTCTTGACATTGACAGTATAACCACAAATCACATAATTACAAATAATTATACAGAGAAGTGGAAGGTGTTACGGTGTTTCCAGAAAGGAGAACTAAACCAGCCCAAAGGATTAGGAAAAGTGACGTTTAAACAAAAATTTACGAGGTGTGTTTGACTACTGCCTGGCTTATATTTATTAAAGAAAGAGAACTGGCTGGGTGCAGTGGCTCATGCCTGTAATCCCAGCAGTTTGGGAGGCCAAGGTGGGCAGATCACGAGGTCAGGAGTTCAAGACCAGTCTGGCAAACATAATGAAACCCATCTCTACTAAAAATACAAAAAATTAGCCGGATGTGGTAGCACGTGCTTGAAATCCCAGCTACTCGGGAGGCTGAGGCAGGAGAATCTGGTGAACCCGGGAGGCGGAGCTTGCAGTGAGCCGCCAGCCTGGGCTACAGAGCGAAACTCCATCTCAAAAATAAAAATAAAAAAAGAGCCATAAAATAATTTTTCACCTTGGTCTTTGCCAACAGATGAGTTATGATGCTTTTGCAATGCATTGGACTTTTCCTTTTATTTTTTATGAATATAATTTGAAAACAAATAAAAAACATACTGTTTTAGTTATTTGTTGTCCTATATTTTTGGTATTTTTTTCCTCCTTATTAGCATATTTGTTGCTTATATGTGAGTTTCTCAATCCTGGTATATGCAAATGTTGTGGGTAATACTATATTCTAAGAAAGGCAGAAGAAAGAAGGTCAGGAATGCCCTTGAAAAAAAGAAATTAATTGCCTAAGCAACAAACAAACTCTTGAAATAGTGACCTCTGGTTCTAATTCCTTAAGGCTCCTTAAAATCTATACTTTGCCCACCCTGTTCCCTCTCTGCAAAATAGGAATGGCACAAAGGAGTTGACTAACAATTAACTTTCTTAGTTACAAATTTTGCTGGGATCTTTAGCCCTGTTCTATTTAGTTAAAGAAACCAAGTTTTTGACTAATGGTGAAGATTGTTTGCAAAAGGTCCTAGATATTCATTATCTTAAGAAAATGAGCTAAGAATAATGAATAAACATAGATGACAATTAGTGGATTCTGTGTTAGGTCCTCACATGGAACCAGATGGTCTAGTGATGCATGTAAATAGATAATTTATTTCATTTGTAGATCTGAAAGTTGAATAAAGAATGAGATGTTTGTTATTAAAGTGCATTTGCCAATGTGCTCTAATTTAATACATTGCTAAAATAAATGCAGGGTGAAGTTAAGGGGACTAATTATTTTTGGTCAGCTGGGGATAAATTCAAAAGATTCTTCAGGATTTGCAGCCTGCAATCTAACTATTACAAACTGAATGTTTATGTTCTCCTCAAATTTGCATGTTGAGGCTCTAACCCCCATTGTGATGGCATTTGGAGGTAGGGCCTTTGGGACATAATTAGATTTTGATGAGGTCAAGTGCGTAGGGCCCCCATACTAGGATTAGTGTCCTTATAAGAAAAGGAGGAGCTGGGAGCAGAGGCTCATGCCTGTAATCCCAGCACTTTGGGAGGCTGAGGTGGGAGGATTGCTTGAGGCTCAGAGTTCAAAACCAGCCTGGTCAACATAGTGAGACCCTATCTCTTACAAAACACCTAAAAATTAGCTGAGTGTTGTGGTATGTATCTGTAGTCCCAACTACTTGGAAGACTAAGGGAAGAGGATCACTTGAGCCCAGGAATTTGAGGCTGACATGATTGCACCACATGAAAGGGGACTTTCTTTTGTACCCTAGGTACGAGCACTTCAGCCCGGGTGACAAAGCAAGACTCCATCAAAAAAAAAAAAAAAAAAAAAAAGGAAGAGGAAGAAGAGACCAGAGCTCTCTGTATTTCTACCAGTTCCGCCATGTAGGAACACAGCAATAAGGTGGCTGTCTATAAGCCAGGAAGAGGACCTTCATCAAGAACTGAATCTGTTAGCACATTGATCTTGGACTTCCCAACTTCCAGAACTGTGAGAAATAATTGTCCATTTATTTAAGCCACCCAGTCTGTGGTATTTTGTTAGGTCAGTCTAAGTTGACTAAGATACTGCCTATTTATCTTTTCTTTAGAAAGTGAAAATAGTAGTTGTAATTGTTAAATATGTTGGTCCACAGAATAATTAGCTTCTGAAAATTTGTGCATATGCAATTAGGAAAAATAGCATGACATTGTTTTTGACAGGATTACTCCATGCTTTATTAAAGGTTATGAATCAATTTGCCATTGAAAATGACAGCAGGGAGCAGAGCAAGTTGGCAGAATAGAAGCCTACACCATTCACTTTCCCAGCTAGAAGACCAAGTTTTAACAACTATCTGTACACAGAAAAATACTATCACAAGAACCAAAAATCAGGTGAGCAATTACAGTATGTGTTTTTAACTTCATATAGTGGAAAGAGACATTGATAGGGAGCAGGAGAGACAGTCTTGAATCATTGATGCCACCCCTCCCCCATTTCCCAGCAGTGGTGTTGCAGCACAATGAGAAAATCTGTGCACTTTGGAAGGGAGAGCACAGAGACTGGAGGACTTTACATTGATCTCAGTGTTGTCTTGTCACAGCGGAGAAGAAAGTTGTGCTGGGCTGAGCCAGCACTCGTGCACAGAGGGAGCACTTGGACCAGCCCTAGCCAGAGGAATCACCTATCCCAGCAGTCAGAATTTGCGTTTCTTGGCAAGCCTCACCATCATAAGCTGAAGTGTTCTGGGGTCCTAAATAAATTCAAAAGGTAGTCTAGGACATGAAGACTGCAGTTCCTATGCAACTCCTAGCTCTAGGCTGGGCTTAGAGCCAGTGAATTAGGGTGGCACATGATCTAAAGAGACAGCAGCTGGCACAGCTAAGGAGTGCTTGTGCCATCCCTTCATCAATCCCAGGCAGTGCAGTTTAATAGTCACAAAAAGTGACTCCTTCCTTTTGCTTCAGGAGAGGAGAGCAAAGAGTAAAGAGTACTTTGTCTTGCCTCTTGGATACCAGCTCAGCCACACTGTGATAAATCATCAAGTAGAGTCATGAGACCCTCATTCCAGGTCTTATCTCCCAGATTTCTAGACACTCTGTGAGAAAAGGGAACCTGCTGCCTTGAAGAGAAGAATCCAGTCCTGGCAGAATTAATTACCTGCTGAATTAAAAGAGGGGTCCTTGGTCTCTGAGTAACTACTAGCAACACCTAGGAAGTACATGTGGGCCTTGGGCTCTGAGATGCGCTGGCCTCAGGGGAGACCCAGCACATTCTCAGCTGTGGTGGCTATGGTGAAATACTCCTTCTGTTAGAGAAAAGGAGAGGGAAAAGTAAAGAGGACTTTCTTTTGTACCCTAGGTACTAGCTCAGTCACAGTGGAGTAAAGCAACAAGCAGGTACTTAGGGTGCCCAAGCCCAAGCTTAGGCTCTTAGATTGCATTTGTGGAGCTACCCTGGGCTAGAGGGGAGCCCACTACTCTGAAGGGTGAGTTCTGGGCCTGGCAACATTTACCACAAGCTGACAGAAGGGCCCTTAAGCTTTAAGTGAACGTTGGTGATAGCCAGGTAGAAGCACTGTGGACTAGTGATTATCGTGGACACAGGGAGAGGTTCCTCTGCCTGTGTAAAGGGAAAGGAAAGTGGGAAGGATTCTGTCTTGTGGTTTGATAGAATGTGTGTTCTATTCCATTGCAGTAGAATAGAACATCAGGTAAATTGCTAAGGTTTTTGACTCCAGTTTCTGGTTCCCAGACAGAATCTCTGGACACACTTGGGGCCTGGAGAAACTTGCCACCCTGAAGGGAAGAGCATTGGGAAAAGCCCAGTGCTGTGCTAGATTCGGGTCTGACTTAATGCCATTCCAGTGGTGATGGCCACAGAGATGCTTGCATCACCATACCCCAAGTTCCAGGTGGCTCAGCATAGACAGACTCTGTGTGTTTGGGAGAAAGTAAGGAGAAAGAGCAAGAGTGCCTGGTAATACAGATAATTCACCTGGAAATTACTCAAGACCACCAAAACAATACCTCTAGAAGTCTGCAAAACCCGCAGTGTTATTGGGCTTAGGGCTTAAGTCCTTTCAAATACCTAGAAAGCCTTCCCAAGAAGAACTTACAGAAGTCCAGACTGTGAAGTTTACAATAAATACCTAACTCTTCAATGCCCAGACATCAAATAACATATACAAGCATCAATATCATCCAGGAAAACATGACCTCACCAGATGAACCATGTATGGGACCAGAGACCAGTCCTGGAGCAATAAAGATACACGACCTTTCAGATAATTCAGAATGGTTGTTTTGAGGAAATTCAAAAAAATTCAAGATAGCACAGAGAAGGAATTCAGAATTCTACTAGATAAATTTAACAAAGAGATTGAAATAATAAAAAAGAATCAAGCAGAAATTCTAGGGGTGAAAAAATATAGTTGACACGCTGAAGAATGTATCAGAGTCTCCTAATAGCAGAACTGGTCAAGCAGAAGAAAGAATTAGTGAGCTTGAAGATAGGCTATTTGAAAATATGCATCCAGAAGAGATAAAAGAAAAAAAGAATAAAACACAATGAAGCAGCAGTCAGGCACAGCGGCTCACACCTATAATCCCAGCACTTTGGGAGGCTGAGGCAAGTGGATCACTTGAAGTTAGGTGTTTAAGACCAGCCTTAGCAAAATGGTGAAACCCCGGCTCTCCTAAAAGTACAAAAAGTAGCTGGACATGGTGGTATGTGCCTGTAGTCTCATCGACTCAGAAGGCTGAGGAAAGAGACCTGCTTGAACCTGGGAGGTGGAGGTTGCAGTGAGCCAAGATTATGCCACTACACTCCAGCCTGGGCAACAGAGAAAGACTCTATTTCATAAAAACAACAAACAAACAAACAACAATAAAAACAACAACAAACAATAAAACATCCCTATAGGATCTAAAAAATAGCATCAAAGGGGCAAATCTAAGAGTTATTGGCCTTAGAGAGGAAGTAGAGAGAGAGAGATAGGATTAGAAAGTTTGTTCAAAGGGATCAGAGAACTTCCCAATAGATAGACTGAGAAGATCTCAATACAGTAATAGCTGGAAACTTCAACATCTCACTTTTTCCCAAACCTAGAGAAAAATATCAACATTAAAGTACAGGAAGGTTATAGAACACCAAGCAACTTTAACCCAAAGATGACTACTCAAGGCATTTAATAATCGAACACCCAAAGGTCAAGGGTAAAGAATGGATCCTAAAAGCAGCAAGAGAAAAGAAACAAATAATATACACTGGAGCTCCAAAACATTTGGCATCAGACTTTTTAGTGTAAACTTTACAGTCTGAGAGAGAGTAATATGACATATTTAAAGTGCTGAAAGAAAGAAAACTTTTACTCTAGAATAGTATATCTTGTGAAAATATTCTTTAAGCGTAAAAGAGAACTAAAGACATTCACAGACAGACAAAAGCTGAGGAATTTTGTCAATACTAGACCTGTCCTACAAGAAATGATAAAGGAAGTTCTTAAATCTTCAAGAAAAGGATATTAATGAAAAAGAAGAAATTATCTGAAAATATTAATACAAAACTCGCTGGCAATAGTAAGCACACAGAAAACATGGAATAGTGTAACAATGCAGTTGTGGTGTGAAAACTTCTCTTGACTTGAGTATAAAGACTAAATGATGAACCAATCAAAAATAACTACAATATTTCAAGACATAGAAAGCACAATAAGATATAAATAGCAACAACAGAAAGTTTAAAAGTAGGGATACAAAGTTAAAGTGTAGAGTTTTTACTAGTTTTCTTTTTGTTTGTTTGCTTTCTTATGCGGTCATTGTTAAGTCATCATCAGTTTAAGATAAGTATTTGCAAGCCTCATGGTAACCTCAAATAGAAAAGCATACCATGGGTACACAGAAAGTGAAAAGAAAGAAACTAAAGCATATCCACCAGAGAAAATCACCTTTACTAAATGGATGACAGGAAGGAAGGAAAGCAGGAAAAGACCACAAAAACCATCAAAAAACAAATAACAAAATGGTAAGAGTAAGTTCCTACTTATAAATAAAAACATTGAATGTAAATGGACTAAACTCTAATTTTAAAAAAAACAAGAAAGGCTGAATGGATATAAAAAACAAGACTTGGTGATCTGTTGCCTAGAAGAAACACATTTCACCCATAAGGACACGTAGACAGAAAATAAAGGTGTCAGGAATGGTGGCTCACACCCACAATCCCAACATTTTGGGAGGCCGAGGTGAATGGATCACCTGAGGTCAGGAGTTCGAGACCAGCCTGACCAACATGGTGAAACCCCATCTCTACTAAAAATATAAAATTAGCTAGGCATGGTGGCACACTCCTGTAACCCCAGCAACTTGGGAGGCTGAGGCAGGAGAATTGCTCAAACCTGGGAGGCAGAGGTTGCAGTAAGCCAATATTGCACCATTGCACTCCAACCTGGGCAACAGAGTGAGACTCTGTCTCAAAAGAAGGAAAAAAAGAAAAGAAAAGAAAAGAAAGGAATGGAAAAAACTACTCCATGTCAATGGAAACCAAACAATACATTTTAAGACAAAAGCTGTAAGAAGAGGCAAAGAAGGTAATTTATTATATAATGATAAAGAGGTCAATTCATCAGGAGGATATAATGATTGTTAAAATATATGCACCCAACATTGGAGCACCCAGATATTTAAAGCAAATGTTATTACAGCTAAAGACAGAGATAGGTCCCAATATAGTTAAGAGCTGTAAACTTCAACACCCCACTTTCAGCATTGGACAGATCCCCCAGACAAAACAATTAACAAAGAAACATTTGACTTAATCTGTACTATAGGCTAAAGGGACCTAATAGATATTTACAGAACATTTCATCAATGGATACAGAACATACATTCTTCTCTTCAGCATATGGGTCATTCTCAAGGATAGACCAGATTTTAGGTCACAAAAAAGACAAGTCTTAAAACATTCAAAACATTGAAATGATATCAAGCATTTTCTCTGAACACCTAGAATAAAACTAGAAATCAATAACAAGAGGAATTTTGGAAACTACATAAGCACATGGAAATTAAAGAATATGCTTCTGAATGATCAGTGGGTCAAAGAAGAAATTAAGAAGAAAACGAAAATATTTATTGAAACGAATGATAATGGAAACACAACATACCAAAACCGTTGAGATATAGAGAAAGCAGTACTAAGAGTGAACTGTATAGCAATTAAGTGCCTAAAACAAAAAAAAAAAAGGGGAAAACCCCAAATAAACAGTCAAATGATGTATCTTAAAGGATTATAAAAGCAAGAGCAAGGCAAACCCAAATTTAGTGGAAGGAAAGAAATATAAATATCAATGAATTTGAAGTAAAGAAAACAATACAAAAGATCAATAAAACAAAAAGATGGGTTTTTTGAAAAGGTAAACAACATTGACAAATCTTTAACCAGACTAGCAAAGCAAAGAAAACAACCAACAAAGTGCAGAGACAACCCACAGAATGGGAGAAAATATTTGCACTACCCATCTGACAAGGGATTAAGACCCAGAATATATAAGGAGCTCATATATATATATGGGAAAAAATGTAATAATCTGATTAACAAATGGGCAGAAGATCTGAATAGATATTTCTCAAAAGAAGACACATGAATGACAAATGGGCATATGAAAATATGCTCAACATCATTAATCATCAGAGAACTGCACATCAAAACTATGATGAGATATCAGATCACCCCAGTTAAAATGGCTTTTACTCAAAAGATAGGCAATAATAAATGCTGGTGAGGATGTGGAGAAAAGGAAACCCTCATGCACTGTTGGGGGGAATGTATATTATTAATAGTACAACCACTATGGAGAACAGACTGGAGATTCCTTAAAACACTAAAATAGAGCTACCATACAATCCAGCAATGCTAATGCTGGGTATATATCCCAAAGAAAGGAAATCAGTATATCAAAGAGGTATCTGCACTCCCATGTTTGTTTCAACCCTGTTCACAATAGCCAAGATTTGAAAGTAACCTAAGTGTCCATCAACTGATGGATGGATAAAGAAAATGTGGTACATGTACACAATGGAGTACTATTCGGCCATAAAAAAAAGAATGAGATTCTGTCATTTGCACAGTATGGATGGAACTGGAGTTCACTATGTTAAGCTAAATTAGCCAGAAACAGAAAGACAAACATCACGTGTTCTCACTTATTTGTGGGATCTAAAAATTAAGACAATTGTAGTCATGGACATAGAGAGTAGAAGGATTGTTACCAGAGGCTGGGGTGGGTAGTGTGAAGGTGAGAAGGGGTGGTTGTGGGGGAGTGGGGTGAAATGGGGATGGTTAATGAGTAAAACAAAATAAAAATAGAAAGAATGAATAAGACCTAGTATTTGACAGAACAAAAGGGGGGAAATAATAAAATGTACAATAAAAAATGTACATTTTAAAGTAGCCAAAAGAATATAATTGGATTGTTTGTAACCCAAAGGATAAATGCTTGAGGAGTAAATAGCTAATGTTCCATGATGTGATTATTAGGCATTGCATTCCTGTACCAAAATATCTTATGTACCCCATAAATGTATACACCTACTATGTATCCTACTACAAATTTTTTTAAAAAAGAAAGTGGCAGGTTTCTGTCCCCACAGAATAATGAACAGTGCTTCCTAATTTGCATACCAACATATTTCAACTCATTGCACAGTTTGTAAATACCTATTGTATTGGTAGAAAGATTTTTTCAGGTAACAAAGAGGGAAGAATATCAAATCATGTTCTTCAACATTTACTCATACAATTCCATGCCAATGTATTTATTATAAATTTGTATTTGATAAAAAAAAACAGAGAAGAGTTAGAATTCCTTATAAATGATTTTTGAAAAAAATATTTCCCTGAAAACTCTAAGGATGGGGGCAAATCCCTTGTATCAGAGATAGAAGGAAGGTTTTGCATATACACTTTCTAATATAATAAAAATGAAAATTATGATACCTAGGCGATTTGAAGTAATCACCTTAGCTCTAAATGCATTATTCAGAATGTTTTGATGATAACAATACTAGTAAAGGAATGACATAAAAATGGGTGGAGACATTGTAGATTTACCATTTTGTCCCTGTGTAAAATAATGCTTCTGATAACACTACATCTAGGTACAGCTTCCTCTAAAGGATGTGAAAAGTCATTGCCTATATCTGAGTAATAACAAAATTAACTGCCTACAAGATTGGTAAAAATTTGAAAGATATTGTTTGCTAAGGTTTTTGTGAATCTATCAGAGTTCTTAGTTGCAGACAACATCTGCTTTAGTTAATTAAAGCAGAAATGAGGCTTGTAAAAATTATTTGATGATCAGAAAATTAGGATAGTTGGAGAAACAGGCTGGAAGTTAAGTATTCCAGAATACCTCTCAGAGCAATGCTGCAGACCTGCCCTGGTGAGGGACTGCTGCCATCTGGGAACATACTGCCTCTGCCACCCCCAGTGCCGGCAGAAACCATGACTTGTGCCTAGCCACTCCCTCATGGAATTCTTTTTTGATTATTTTCAGTGAAAGATTCTAACTGGTGCTTTCCTAGCTGCAGAGGTATGTGGGAAATGTAGTTTTTTGAATTCTACTTTGGTAAAGAGGGATTCCAATGTGTAAAATTATTAAAACATAGAAAAGGTGTTCAAAATGTTTGAGGAGCCCCAAATGACTAATGTCCTTCTCAGTAAAGATATTGGGACATGAGTTCTCTCATAGAATACTGATAGAAGTATCAACTGGAGAATAATTTTTGAAAGGCAATTTGGTGGTGCCGGTGATAATTTCAAAGGCATAATCACTATGATAAGCTTTTTTCACTTCCACAGATCTACCCTGGAAAAATAATTATGTATCTACCAAAAATAAATATGTAAAAATGCTTGCTTAGTCTTTGTAACATTAAAAATAGTCAACATTAATTTCTTACTATGTGCTCTAAGTGTTTTACATGTTCTAACTACTTACAACATACTCAAACCGGTGAGGTAAGTAAAATTTACCATTCCTGTTTTACTGTGGGAAAGCAAAGGCCCAGGGGAGTTAAGTAACTTACCTATGGTCACACATCTAGTAAAAAGGAAGATGATCCTAATTGTCCATCAATATGAAAAGGTTCAATACATAGTGTTTTATCCAAACTGGAGAAGCACACCTTAGTTTAGAAGAATAAAGTAAAATTCTTTATGCTGACATGAATAGACATCCAAGACATTATTTCACGAAAAAGAAAGTATGACCTGAGCCATATAAAAAATAAATTTGTGTGTATGCATATATATATATGGGCAGGAATATAAAGGAAGAAGGAAGGATGTTCTCCAAACCTCTAACAATCTGTTACCTTTGTGATGGAAATGAAGGCATATTAGTCTGTTCTCATGCTGCTAATAAAGACATGCCCAAGACAGGGTAATTATAAAGAAAAAAGAGGTTTAACGGACTCACAGTTCCACGTGGCTGGGGAGGCCTCACAATCATGGCAGAAGGCAAAGGAGGAGCAAAGGCACTTCTTACATGGTGGCAGGCAAGAGAGAATGAGTGCCAAGCAAAATGAGAAACCCCTTATAAAACCATCAGGTCTCATGAGAACTCACTCACTATCACAGGAACAGTAGGGGGGAAACTGTCCCCCATGATTCATTTGTCTCCATCTGACCCCGCTTTTGACACATGGGGATTATTACAATTCAAGGTGAGATTTGGGTGGGGACACACAGCCAAACCATGTCAGAAGGTAAATATTAATGTTTTGTTCTCTGTTTCTGAATCAAGCTTTTTATGAGGAAATGTATTTTCCTATTTCATTTATAACAAACATTTAGGAAGCAAATGCTAAAGTTTGAATTTCTGTAAAAAAAAAAAAAAAATCTTAGTTTGAAGCTTCCAAACTTAAAAATGTCCTTGAAGTCAACTTGAGGGAAAAAAAATCCAGAAGTTTAGAGATTTAAGTATTCCTGTGTTAAAGTTACTCATCATTCACACCTATGCTGGGTGTGAAAAGTTTCATTTTCATTTTATTTTATTTTAGTGTAGTTTTAAAATCACATCACATGGCTTGGAAACTTCTCTAATGTTTATGAAGAGCAATACCCAGGTCCTAATATCTTTGCCCCTAAAGGAAGTACCTGCAGCAGAATGTCACTTCTGTTCACAACCACCTCAACTAGTTCCTTTGTGAGTTAACCTTGATAAAAGAGTTCTCCAAAACTTCTGCTTTTGGGTTGCATGAAAAAAAGGAGTCAGCAAGCACACTGCCATATTCCAGCCAGGTCCTGCTGACCATGAGGGTTCCAAACTGTAGTCTGGTTCCTTGGCTTAGAACTGCCCATACTGCCATGTAACATGGATGACCTGGAATGGTGACCTTGAGAGGGTTTTTGACACATATAGTGTCACCCTATCCACAGGGACCAGAGTCTTGGTGAAGTAGGCCCAGATTCTCACTCATCTCCTTTTATCACTGCCAGTGTTCATCACCAAGCCAGTGGAGTATATAGGAATTACCTAGAGAGCTTCTCAGGAACCATTCACCAAAGGCTAATTCAGTAGGTTGAGGGTCAAGAGTGGAGCCCAGGATTCTGCGTTATTAATAGGCTTCTATACTGTCATAGGTGGAATACTGTCTTCTTCCATCCTCGCCTCAAAAAAAAAAAAAAAAAAAAAAAGATGGCCACATCCACATCCTAATCCCTGGAATTTGTGAATATGTTACTTTACACGGCAAAAGGAACTTTGTATATGTGATTAAATTAAGGCTTGTCAAATGCGGAGATTTTACTGGCTTATGTAGATAGGCCTGATGTAATCACGGGGTCACTGATGTAGAAGAGAGAAGCTAATGAGTCAGTGTCCGAGTGATGTAAGGGGAGGAGACTTAGTTGGTCATTGCCTTCTTTGAAGATGGAAGGGGCCACAAGCCAAGGTATGTGAGGTATGTGAGCAGCCATTAGGCACTGGAAAAGACAAGAAAATGAGTCTCTCTCAGAGCCTCCAGAAAGCAACACGGGCCTGCTCATATTTTGACTTTAGCCCAGTGAGATCCATTTAGGATTTCTGAGCTCTAGAACTGTACAATTATAGTTTTGTGCTGTTTTAAGATGCTAAATGTATGGTAATTCATTACAACAGCAACAGGAAACTAATATGCATGAATTTCAAATTCTTTTATTTTCCAACTTTTGTTTTAGGTTTGGAAGTAAGTGTGCACGTTTGTGACATGGCAAATTGCATATCACTGGGGTATGGTGTACAAATGATTTCATCACCCAGGTAGTGAGCATAGTACCCAAAGGTGTTTTTTTCAACCCTCACCCTTCTCTCGCCATACACTCTCAAGTAGGCCCCAGTGTCTATTATTCTGATCTTTGTGTTCATGTGTACTCAATGTTTAACTCCCACTTATAAGCAAGAACATATGCAATTTGGCTTTTTCTTCCTGCATTAATTTGCTGAGCCTAATACCCTCCAGTTGCATCCATGTGGCTGCAAAGGACATTATTTTCATTCTTTTTATGACTGTGTAGTATTCCTTCATGTATACGTACCACATTTTCTTTATCCAGTCTACCACTGATGGGCATCTAGATTGATACCATGTCTTTATTATTGTAAATAGTGCCATGATAAATATATGTGTGCATGTTGCTTCTTGGTAGAACAATTTATATTCCTTTTGATATATACCCAGTAATGAAATGTGGGGTTGAATGGTAATTCTGTTTTAAGATTTTTGAGAAATTTCCGAAGTGCTTTCTACAGTGGCTGAATTAATTTACCTTGCCACAATAGTGTAATAAACATTCCCTTTTCTCTGCAACCTGACCAACATATATTCTTTTCTTCTTTTTTTACATTTTGAGCAAATTTTTATTGCTCTGACTATATGAAATCTACCTCTAACCTGGGTGAGGGTGAGCAGTTAATTCTCCAGGTGGAGTAAATTGTGAAAGATTTTTCTTTAAAAAAATTTTTTTGAAGATTTTTACTTCCATGGGTTATTGGGGAACAAGTAGTGTTTGATTACATAAGTTCTTTAGTGGTGATTTGTGAGATTTTGGTGCACCCATCACCTGAGCAGTAAACACTATACCCAGTTTGTAGTCTTTTTATCCCTGACTCCCTTCCCACCCTTTTCCCCTTGAGTCCCCAAAGTCCATTGTGTCATTCTCATGCATTTGCATCTTCATAGCTTAGCTCCCACTTATGAGTGAAAACAGAGGATGTTCGGTTTTCCATTAATGAGTTACTTCACTTAGAATAATAGTCTCCACTCTCATCCAGGTGGCTGTAAATGCTATTAATTCATTCCTTTTTATGGCTGAGTAGTATTCCATCATATATTTCATGATATATATCTCTCACAGTGTTTTTATCCACTTGTTGATTGATGGGAATATGTGTTGGTTCCACATTTTTGCAGTTGCAAGTTGTGCTGCTACAAACATGGGTGTGCAAGTATCTTTTTCATATAATGACATCTTTTCCTCTGGGTAGACACCCAGTAGCAGGATTGAGGGATCAAATGACAGTTCAACCTTTAGTTCTTTAAGGAATCTCCATACTGTTTTCTATAGTGGTTTTACCAGTTTATATTCCCATCAGCAGTGTAGATGTGTTCCCCGTTCACTGCATCCTTACCAACATCTATTATTTTTTGATTATTTGATTATGGCCATTCTTGCAGGAGTAATGTGGTATTGCATTGTGGTTTTAATTTGCATGTCTGTGATCATTAGTGATGTTGAGGTTTTTTCATATGTTTGTTGGCCATTTGTATATCTTCTTTCGAGAATTGTCAATTCATGCCTTAGCCCACTTTTGGATGGGATTTTTTTTCTTGTTGATTTGTTTGAGTTCATTGTAGATTCTGAGTATTAGTCCTTTGTTAGATGTATATATTGTGAAGACTTTCTCCCACTCTGTGGTTCTCTGTTTACTCTGCTGACTGTTCCTTTTGCCATGCAAAAGCTCTTTAATTTGATTAAGTCCCACCTATTTCTCTTTGTTTTTATTGCATTTGCTTTTGGATTCTTGCTCGTGAAATCCTTGTCTAAACCAATGCCTAGAAGGGTTTTTCTGATGTAAGCTTTAAGAATTTTTATAGTTTCAGGTCTTAGATTTAAGTCCTTAATCCATCTTGAGTTGATTTTTGTATAAGGTGAGAGATGAGGATCCAGTTTCATTCTCTTACATGTGGCTTGCCAATTATTCCAGAACCATTTGTTGAATAGGGTGTCCTTTCCCCACTTTATGTTCTTGTTTGCTTTGTCGAAGATCAGTTGGCTGTAAGTATTTGGGTTTATTTCTGGTTTTCTGTTCTGTTTCATTGGTCTATGTGCCTATTTTTATACCAGTACTATACTGTTTTGGTGACTATGGCTTTATAGTAGAGTTTGAAATCAGGTAATGTGATGCCTCCTGATTTATTCCCTTTGCTTAGTCTTGCTTTGGCTATGTGGGCTCTTTTTCGGTTCCATATGAATTTCAGGATTTTTTTTTCTAGTTCTGTAAAGAATGATGGTGGTATTTTGATGGGAATTGCATTGAATTTGTAGATTGCTTTTGGCAGTATGGTCATTTTCACAATATTGATTCTACCCATCCATGAGCATGGGATGTGTTTCCATTTGTTTACATCATCTATGATTTCTTTCAGCAGTGTTTTGTAGTTTTCCTTGTAGAGGTCATTCACCTCCTTGTTTATGTGTATTCCTAAGTAGTTTAGTTTTTTGCAGCTATTGTAAAAGGGGTTGAGTTCTTGATTTGATTCTCAGCTTGGTAGTTGTTGGTGTATAGGAGAGCCACTGATTTGTGTACATTAATTTTGTATCCAGAAACTTTACTGAATTCTTTTATCAGTTCTAGGAGTTTTTTGGAGGAGTCCTTAGGGTTTTCTAGGTATACAATCATAACATCTGCAAACAGTGACAGTTTGACTTCCTCTTTACCAATTTGGATGCCCTTTATTTCCTTCTCTTGTCTGATTACTCTGGCCAGGACTTCCAGTACTATGTTGAACAGAAGTGGTGAGAGTGGGCATTCTTGTCTTTTCCAGTTCTCAGAGGAAATGCTTTCAACTTTTCCCTGTTCAGTGTTAGGTTGGCTGAGGGTTTGTCATAGATGGCTTTATTACACTGAGGTATATCCCTTGTATGCCAATTTTGCTGAGTTTTAATCATAAAAGGATGTTGGATTCTGTCAAATGCTTTTTCTGTGTCTATTGAGATGATGAGGTGATTTTTGTTTTTAATTCTGTTTATGTGGTGTATCACTATATTGACTTGCATATGTTAAACCATCTCTGCATCCCTGTTATGAAACCTACTTGATCATGGTAGATTATCTTTCTGATACAACATATGTTATTTTCTGACTTTTTAGTAATAGCTATTTTGACAGGTGTAAGATGGTATGTCATTGTGATTTTGATTTGCATTTCTCTAATGATTAGTGATGTTGAATATTTTTTCATATGCTTGTTGACCATGTGTATGTCTTCCTTTCAGAAGTGTCTGTTCATGTCTTTTACATATTTTTTTATTAGAGGGAAGTGGGAATGGTTAATGGGTACCAAAAATGGAAAGAATGAATAAGACATACTTTTTGATAGCAAAACAGCATTGTTTGTTTTTTGCTTGTTGATTTAAGTTCCTTATAGATTCTGGATATTAGACCTTTGTTGGATACATAGTTTGCAGATATTTTCTCCCATTCTGTAGGTTGACTGTTTATTCTGTTGACAGTTTCTTTCACTATCCAGAAGCTCTTTAGTTTGCTAAGTTCCAGTTGTCAATTTTTGTCATTGTTACAATTGCTTTTGGAGGTGTTGTCATAAAATCTTTGCCAAAGCCTATGTCCAGAATGATATGTCCTAGGTTTTCTTGTGGGTGTTTATAGTTTTAGATCTTACATTTAAGTCTTTGATCCATCTTCAGTTGAGTTTTATATATGGTGAAATGAAGGGGTCCAGTTTCAATCTTCTGCATAAGGCTAGCCAGTTATCCCAGCACCATTTATTCAATAGGAGGTCCTTTCCACATTACTTGTATTGTAGATTTTGTCAAATATCAGATGGTTGTATGTGTGCAGCTTTCCTTTTGGGTTCTCTTACCTGTTCCTTTGGTCTATGTATCTGTTTTTCTACCAGTACCATGCTGTTTTGGTTCCTGTAACTTTGGAGTATAGTTTGAAATTGGGAAGTGTGATGCTTCTGGTTTTGCTCTTTTTGCTTAGGATTACTTTGGTTATTTAGGTTCTTTTTTGGTTCCATACAAATTTTAGAATAGTTTTTTTCAATTCTATGAAAAATGGTATTTGTAGTTTGATAGGAATAACATTGAATCTGTAAATTGCTTTGGGCAGTATGAACATTTAAACGATGTTGATTCTTCCTATCCATAAGCATGGAATATTTTTTCATTTGTTTGTGCTATCGATTGCTTTCAGCAAGGTTTCATATTTCTAACTGTAGAGATCTTTTACCTTCCTGATTACCTGTATTCCTAGGCATTATATTCTTTTTTGTGGCTATCGTGACTGAGATTGTGTTCTTGATTTGGCTCATAGCTTGAACATTATTGGTATATAGAAATGCTAATTTTTCTATATTGATTTTGTATTTTGAGACTTTACTGAAGTTGCTTATCAATTCTAGGAGCCTTTGGACAGAGACTGTGGGGTTTTGTAGGTATAGAGTCATATTGTCTGTGAAGAAAGATAGTTTGATTTCCTCTCTCCTTATTTAGATGTCTTTTTTTTTTTTAATTATACTTTAAGTTCTAGGGTACATGTGCATAACGTGCAGGTTTGTTACGTATGTATACTTGTGCCATGTTGGTGTGCTGCACCCATCAACTCATCAGCACCCATCAATTCATCATTTATATCAGGTATAACTCCCAGTGCAATCCCCCCCACCCCCCATGATAGGCCCCGGTGTGTGATGTTCCCCTTCCCGAGTCCAAGTGATCTCATTGTTCAGTTCCCACCTATGAGTGAGAACATGTGGTATTTGGTTTTCTGTTCTGGTGATAGTTTGCTAAGAATGATGGTTTCCAGCTGCATCCATGTCTTTTATTTCTTTCTCTTGCCTGATTATGCTGGCTAGGACTTCCAATACTATGTTGAAGAGGAGTGGTGACAGTGGACATCCTTGTCTTTTTCTGATTCTCAAGGGGGATACTTCCAGTTTTTGCCGTTCAGTATGATGTTTGCTGTGAGTTTGTCTTAGATGGCTCTTATTGTTTTAAAGTAAGTTCCTTTGAAGGGTTTTATAACATGAATGAGTATTTAATTTTATCAAAAGCCTTTTGTCTGTCTATTGAGATGATCATGAAGGTTTTGTTTTTAATTCTACTTATGTGATGATGAATCACCTTTATTGATTTGCGTATGTTTAATCAATCTTGCATTCACAGAATAAATAATACTTGATCATGGCAGATTCATTTTTTAGTGTGCTATTGGATTCAAGTTGCTAGTATTTTGTTGAGGGTTTTTGCGTCTATGTTCATCAGTGATATTGGCCTAAAGTTTTATTTTTTCAGTATGTCTCTGCCAGATTTGGTAGCAAAATGATGCTGACCTCAAAGAATGAGTTAGAGAGGAGTTTTTCCTCCTCATTTTTAAAAGTAATTACAGTAGGATTGGTATCAGGTCTTATTTATATGTCTGGTAGAATTTGACTGTTCATCTGTCTGGTCTAGGGCTTTTCCTGATTCAGCTGTGGAACTCATTATTGATCTGTTCAGGTATTCATTTTCTTTTTGTTCAGTCTTTGGAGGTTGTATGTTTCCAAGAATTTACTCATTTCTTCTAGGTTTTCTAGTTTATGTGCATAAAGGTGTTCATAATAGTCTCTGAAGGTTTTTGTGTTTCTCTGGGGTCAGAGGTAATGTCACCTTTGTCATTTCTGATTGTATTTGGATCTTCTTTTTTTTCTTTATTAATCTAGCTAGTGGTGTATAGATCTCTTTTATTCTTTCAAGAAATCAATTTTGATTTTGTTAATCTTTTGCATGGATTTTTGCATTTCAATTTCATTCAGTTTAGCTCTGATTTTGCTTATTTCTTTTCTTTTGCTAGCTCTGGGTTGGTTTGCTCTTCTTTTTCTAGTTCCTCTAGCTGTGATATTAGGTTGCTAATTTGAGATATTTCTAACTTCTTGATGTAGGCGTTTAGTGCTATAAACTATTCTTTTAGCCATGCTTTAGCAGGGTCCTAGAGATTCTGGTATGTTGTATTTTTGTTTTTACTAGTTTCAAAGAATTTTTTTATTTCTGTCTTGATTTAATTTTTTTACTCAAAAGTCATTCAGGAGAAGGTTGTTTAATTTCCATGTGGTTATATGGGTTTGAGAGACCTTCTTGGTGTTGATATCTATGTTTAATATGCTGTGGTCTGAGACTGTGCTTGGTATGGTTTTGGTATTTTGGAATTTGTTGAGAATTGCTTTATGGCCAAGCATGTGGTCAATCTTAGAGTATGTGTCTTGTGCAGATGAGAAGAATGTGTATTCTACTGTTGTTGGGTGGCGTATTCTGTAGATGTCTGCTAGGTCTATTTGATCAAGAGTCAAGTTTAGGTCCCGAATGTCTTCGTTAGTTTTCTGTCTCGATGATCTATCTAACAATGTCAGTGGAGTGTTGAAGTCTCCAACTATTACTCTGTAGTTATTTAAGCCTCTTCCTAAGTCTTTAAGAACTTGTTTTGGCTGGGCGCAGTGGCTCAAGCCTGTAATCCCAGCACTTTGGGAGGCCGAGATGGGTGGATCACAAGGTCCGGAGATTGAGACCATCCTGGCTAACTTGGTGAAACTCCGTCTCTACTAAAAAAAATACAAAAAACTAGCCAGGCGAGGTGGTGGGCGCCTGTAATCCCAGCTACTCGGGAGGCTGAGGCAGGAGAATGGCATAAACCCGTGAGGCGGAGCTTGCAGTGAGCTGAGATGCGGCCACTGCACTCCAGCCTGGGCGACAGAGCGAGATTCCGTCTCAAAAACAAAACAAAACAAAACAAAACAAAACAAAACAAAACAAAACAAAACAGAAAAAGAATTTGTTTTATGAATCTGGGTGCTCCAGTGTTAGATGCATATGTATTTAGTATAGTTTAGTCTTCTTGTTGAATTGAACCCCTTATCATTATAATGCCCTTCTTTATCCATTTTGATCATTGTTGGTTTACAGTGTTTTTCTTTCTGAAATAAGAATAGCAATCTCTTCTCTTTTTTGTTTTCTGTTTGCTTGATTGGTCTTTCTCCATCCCTCTACTTTGAACCTATGGGTGTCATTGCATATGAGATGGGTCTCTTGAAGACAGCATGCAGTTGGGTCTTGCTTCTATATGCAACTTACCACTCTGTGTCTTTAAATGGAGCACTTAGCCCATTAACATTCAAAGTTAACATTTATATTTGAGGATTTGACCCTGTCATTGTGTTGTTAGCTGGTTGTTATGTCGACTTGATGGTATAGTTGCATTATAGTGTCAGTGGACTATGTACTTAAGGGTGTTTTTGTGTCCATGTTTTGTACTCTGTTAAGGACCTCTAGCACGTGTCTAGTAGGAACAAATTCCCTTAGCATTTGTTTGTCTGAAAAGGATTTTAGTTCTCCTCTTATGAAGCTTAGTTTGGCTGTATATGAAATTCTCAGTTGGAAATTTTTTCTTTAAGGATGCTGAATATAGACTGTCAGTCTCCTATGTCTTGCAAGATTTCTTTTGAAAGGTCCACCATTAGCCTGATGGATTTCCCTGTGTATCTGACCTACCCCTTCTCTCAACATGTTTTTCAGATTCTTTCTTTCACAATAACTTTGGAGAATCTGATGACTATATGTCTTGGGGATGTTCATCTTGTATAGCATCTCACTGGGGTTCTCTGAATTTCCTGAAATTTCATGTCAACCTCTCTAAGTTGGGAAAATTTTTATGGACAATATCCTCAAATATGTTTTCCAAGTCGCTTACTCTCTCCATGTCTTTCAGGAATGCTAACGAGTCATAAATTTGGTCTCTTTACATTATCTCATATTTCTTGAAGGTTTTGTTCATTTTTTAAATTTTTTCCCTTTATTTTTGTGTGCCTGTGTTGGTTGGAAGGAGTGATCTTTGAATGCTGAGATTCTTTCCTCAGCTTCGTATATTCTGTTACTAATGCTTCCAATTGCATTCTGAAATTCCTGTAGTGAATTTTTTTATTTCTAAAAGTTTAGTGTGATTTTTGTAAAATGGTTCTGTCATATTTATACTCTTGAACCATTTCACTGTGTTCTTGGGTTAGGTTTCAACCTTCTTCTGTATGTCAATGAGCTTCCTTGCCATCCATATTCCAAATTCTATGTCTGTCATTCCAGTCATTTCATTCTAGTTAAGAACCATTGCTAGGGAGCTAGTGTGTTTACTTGGAGATAAGAAGACACTCTGGCTTTTAATTGCCAGAGTTCTTGCACTGGTTCTCATTTGTGTGGGCTGATGTTCCTTTAATCTTTGAAGTTTCTGTGTTTTGAATGGGGCCTTTTGCTTTAATATTCTTTGCTGCCCTTCGATGTTTGACTGTGGTATAAGTTGGATTTAGTTGATTGATTTCCTTTATGGTTGCTTTGAGGGGGCTAAGGCTCAGCTCAGCACTCCTGGGCTACGTGCTCTAACCCTGGGTGGCTGGGACCAGGCCCATTGCCTCTATTCATTCTCAATGCCCTCTTTCTGTAGATCTGTTTAGAGTGTGTTGGTTTACTTGATGGTCTGGTCTCTCTCGGTAGAAGAAGCTCTTCCTGGCTGCATCTAGTTGGCCATGTTGGCTCGTTATCCACATGAATTTCTGATGCAAAACCTTGGTTCTTTTCTTTCTCTATACCCATTATTTTTCTCATTTCTTCCAATATCATGGCTTTAAGTGCCATTTTTGTACCAAACATATCCAAATTTAAACTCTTACTGAACATCTCTCTTGAATTCCAGGCTGTCTAATTTACATCTGCATTTGGAGGTTTAATAGACATCACAAGCTTGACCTATTCCAAACCCAAACTACTAATGTTCCCATCCCTCCCTCCCAAATCTTTCCTGCCCACAGACTTCCCCATTTCAATTGAAGACATCTCAAATCCAGTGTTTCAGGACAAAACCATGGAGTTATCTTTGACACTCTTTCTTTTTCTTACCTCTCTCACATCCTGTATTTAATCTATCACCAAATTGCACTGATAGTATTTCCAAACTATCCTGAGAATTCAAACATTTTTAATTACCCATATCTTACTCTAGCTGAATCATCATCAGTGGGATTCCTGGATTACTGCAATAGCCTCCTCACTGGTCTATCTGCTTCCACTTTGCCCTTCATAGTCTATTCTCAACTCAGAAACCAGAGTCATCCTTAAAACACATCACATCTCTCAATCTTTACTCCAAACCCACCATTAGCTCCTCATTCCTCTTGCAAGACTGCAATACCTAAATAATCTGCACCCACTTTGTCATTACCTCCCAACCTCATCTCCTCCTACTCCCACATTACTTCTGCCTAGGCCACATTGTTTCTGCCTTAGGACTGTTCCCTCTCCCTTGAATGCTCCTCCTGGAGATATCTGCACCTCTGTCATTTCCTATATTCAAGCACTACCTTCTCAATAAAGCCTACCCCAATTAACATTGAAAATTGCAGCCCTCACCCTCATACCCTTGGCATTCTTACTCTCCTTTTCTTGCTCTATTTCTAAAAAAAATTCTTTTCTTATTTATAACGTCTATCCTTTATTGTTTATCTCTCTCCACTAGAATGTGAGCTCTATGAGGGCAGGGGTCTTGTCCGTATGGTTCATTGATGTATCTCATGTTCCTATTACAGTGCCTGTAATGAACTAAATAAATAGTTGTGAACTTTGTTGAAATAAAGCCACAGACTGCTTTTTGAGAAACAGAATTAAGCATCTCCTGCAAGATGTATTTATCACATCATCATGATGGCATTAGAACAAAATTCACATTAACTGGTATTATTGAATGTCAGAATTGTGTTCTCTGAACAAATCATTTCTCTTTAATTTGTGACTTTGGGATCACAAAGTCTCTTCTTCTTGTACAAAATTTCCTGCTAAAAGGTCAACTGACTTTTGATGGTTTAATGAAGCATTTTAATGTGTGGCCCACACAGAGCTCTCTCAGGAATTGTCACCAGTACATTGTGTTACCTGGACCCCTCAAAACTAAGTTGTGAACATAAGGAAATACTTTAGGCCTTATTTTAAAATATTTTTCTGAGCAACTGAAATGTTCTAGAGTCTTATATTGTTTATACTTCTACCCATGGAAAGGAATCGAGCAGCAAAGTAATTATTGATCACACAGTGTTTCTAGACTTATGCCTAAAGCTGAAGAAAACTGTCCTATTGAGAGAAACTTCTCAGAAAACACTTTCATGCATCTTTGAAGATCAGTCATAGATGTTCCAAATATGTAATTGCATCTGTATTTTAACTGATTGAATAATCAATTACCATTTTCCAGATGGCTTTTCTTTTCTATATAGTCCAGCTTGGTTTTCTCTAAATAAATTGGCGACATAAAAATAAAACCTACATTTGACTTTGCTCTATAGAGGCACAACCTCTGATTACTTCCAGGATGTTTTACAATGTGACAATTACTGGTTGGCAGGAACCCTCTTCAGAAAGGACAAATGTACCTTTGCCACTTGCCTTTTGAGCTTTGCAAAATGTCTATTGTGTCACATACTAATCGTGGCCTCTCTTGTCTCAGCATTTTACATATTCTCTTCCTCTATTTTTTTTTTTTTTATCTTTCAAGTCTGAACTTAAGAGCCAACTTCTGTGACCTTTGTCCTCTTAATCCCATAGTTTCCTTCCCATCCTATGTTGTAGTCATCTCAAGTTCTACCATCCTGTGTTGCATATGTTCTTTGACTGTTTTCTGTGGGGCCACTGCAACCATTTCTGTGCCAAATCTTGTTTCCTTTCTCTGTCCCTGTTTCGAGCATGTTGTATGGCACATAATTCTAAGTAGGCAATTGGTAATGAATTCTTTGATGGATGGATGGAAGGGAGGAGAGCACCATTGCAGTTTGGACAATCAGCAAATAAATTTTTATACAGCTTGATTCATAGATATTAGATAACAGAGAACTATTCTGATCCCTGTACAAGTTTTTGATGACCAGTATACTCTTCCTTTCCTGGTCTACCCTTAAATGAAAAATAAGAGAAAAATTACACTTAATGAGATCTTCATTCAAAGAACAACTTATTTTAAACATAGATTAACTGAAGTTCAAGAAGTTAAAGAGTTTTTCTAGTCATACACAAATATTGAATCACTGAAAAAAGAAGAACAAGATAAGTTTTGGCCTAGTACTCTATGAACGTTATTCTTCCTTATGTAGCATTATTAGAAAAATGTACCCTTAAAAGGAGAATTAGATAGGATTCGGTAACAACCCCCACTCCCATCTCCCTATTGGGTGCCAGGCACTGCATGCACATTGTCTCACTTCACCCTACCAATCTGTAGAAGACTGATGTTAAGAGAGACAAAGCAATGCGCCCTAGGTCACACAGCTACCAATGTCACATAGCCATCAAAATGTGTAGACTTGGACTCCAACTTCAGGTTTTTCTGGCCCCAACCTGGCTGAACCAGGAGAATGGTGTGAACCCAGGAGGCGGAGCTTGCAGTGAGCCGAGATTGCGCCACTGCACTCCAGCCCGGGCGACAGAGCGAGATTCTGTCTCAAAATAATAATAATAATAATAATTCCTCTGAGACAACCTGTTTTGATTAAATAAACTGCTGAGTCCAGTCTCTAATCTCAATAGATATCATCCCTTGTTCTCTCTATCCATCCAATTATCCAGTATTTATTTAGCATATACTATGTGTTAGGCTCTGTATTAGGTCCCTAAAAGGAAGGAAAAGAAATGACTAAACTCCCTTGGATTGTGTGCACATAAGGTTTACAGTCAAGTGAGGGAGTCCATTATTTAAGAATCACACTGACAAACACATATTAACAAATTGTGATACCAGCCTCTGAAGCAAAGGACCAATGTGACATGATACTGTACAGGAACATAAACAACCCTGGACTTGGGGTCAAGGAAGGCTTTGCTAGGGAAGTGAAGCTTGAGGTGAGTTGTGAACGTGGTAGAAGGGAAGTTACTCCATGTGGCCAGGATGGCAGGTGCAAAGGCCACATAGCAGGAGGCAGCATGGTGCATCCATGGAACACAAAGTAGGAGATGAGAAGGATTCATGCCACCTGAGAAGTCCTTGCTGCCCTCACTAAAGATTCTGGTCATCTTTCCCAGAGCCCTGCAGAGGACGTGAAGATTTAACACAGTAGTCGGGAAGAAATAACATATACATACCTTTGTTCTGGGGCCCTCAAGGACTTTATGTCTAAGAAGATGGGGTTGTGTCCTACCTCTGGGGTTTAGCTTATGGGGCTGATAGAAGCTCTCTTTCCGTTTGATTTAGTTTTCCCTACCTTTTTGGATCTTTGGGGAGCCAAAAGGCATGACTATATTCTTTTTTCTTTTACCATATCACCGAAGGAAGCACTTGAGAAACCAGAAATAAGATCAGACAATAATAATAGCAAAAATAGAAACTAATGCTTACCAGGACTTTATTAGATTCTGACCAGCTTATGTGTGAAACATTTTGCATGAATTATCTTATTGCATCTACACAATTAACTTAGAACAAAGGAATTTTCAAGGCATTGTTGGTGTAGGATTCAGAAAGCTGAAATTGTGGCTAGTGAACACTGACACCCACAAATTTACATTGTGGGCATCTGAGAAGAGCCTTAGAAGTGCTTGATCAGTTACTGCAGCAGTACTGAGCAATGGTTGGCTCTCGATGTTAATTATGCATATGGAAAGGACTTTCTGAAGCCAGTAGGAACATCCACCCACGGAGCTTTCTCTTTTTGATGTCAGGGGCAGATTCTATCCTACTCAGGGTGAGTGTGGAGCCCGCATAGCAGGATAATCATAATGCTCAGCATTTGTACAGAACACATTGTCTCCAAATGGCTTTACATTCAATGATGAGGTCAGGGACCATCCTCTCTTGGGCCATATGATTTGCTGCCTCCTCACCATTAGTCACGCCTCTTGATTCAAAGATAGAAAACTAGCCCAAATAAGTAAGGGGGAAAAGTGAATTAATTGGCTTATGTAACCAAAAGCTCAGGTAGAGTCAGGCACTAGGTTCAGCCTGTCCCAGCTTACCAGCTTACCTTTCTGGTCTCATCCTCCATAACTCCTTTCTCTGTATGTGCCAGTTGAATTGAGCCTCCTCCCCATTTTCGTTCTTTTTTTTTTTTTTTTTTTTTTCTGAAGCAGAGTCTCATGCTATTGCCCAGGCTGGAGTGCATGCTCTCCGCTCACTGCAACCTCTACCTCTGGGTTCAAGTGATTCTCATGCCTCAGCCTCTCAAATAGCTGGGACTACAAGCATGGGCCACCATACCCAGCTAATTTTTCTATTTTTAGTAGAGATGGGGTTTCACCATGTTGGCCAGGTTTGTCTTGAAGTCCTGACCTCAGGTGATCTGTCCTTGGCCTCCTAAAGTGTTGGGATTACAGGTGTAAGCCACTGTGCTCAGCCTCCATGTTCTTTCAACAAGCCTTGTTTATACCTGCCTCCCACTCATCAAAGTTGCTGCTTATACTACTTATGCCTCTCCCTCATCTTTGAGTGCTGATTCTTACTTATTCCCCCTCCCTTTTACTTTTAATGAGCACCTAGAGAGATGGCTAGTCTCTAAAGATGACCCCGCAAGGAACTACACCTCATGATAGCCATGTCCTTGTGTAGTCCTCTTGCAGGCTGGCCCTGGGACTCACTTTAACCAATAAGAGGCAGCAATAATGACTCAACTTCGGAGTTCTGCCTAAGTCTTACAAAGGCATAGCAGCTTTCACTTTTGCACTTCAGAGAGACCTTAGGTGTCATGTAGAATGTTTGGTTTCCCTGCTGGAGAAACCACATGGAGAGGCCAAACGAAGGGGAAAGCCTCTGGAATTGCATGGGAAGAAAGAGGCCCACCTGTCCCAGCCATCCCTACTGAGCTCATGCCTTCCAGCCATCTCTGCCAAGAGACCAGACATCTGAATGAGACATCCTAGATGTTCCTGCTTATTTGAGCTTCTGGTTGACTATAGCCTGTCAATGGCATGTGGAGCTGACTAATCCTCAGCAGACTCCAACTAGCCTGAAAAATTATGAAAGAATTATGAAAAATAGTAAATTGTGATAATTTTAGGCTACGAACATTTGGGATGGATTGTTATATAACAATGATTATCAAAATTCTTAGTGTCTCATATACTAGCTCTGGGTTTATAATTATACATACAATAGGTATGGGACACAGGTCTTCACTTCCACTCATTCTTCCAGACTCTTCCTGCTCAGGGATATTTCCTGACCCTACTTACTAAATGAGTTTTCCCTCTAATAAACTCTAGTAACACTCTTACTTTTCCCTCATAGCTCTTTGCCTATTCAGAAGTAACTAACTTGTCTCATCTGTTTTCCCAGGTAGAATGCAATTAAGGGCAGGTTCCCTGCATGCCTAGCTCATTACTGTGTCATTCTCAACCTATGCAGTGCCTGGGGCATGACAGACACTCAATCAGTACTTATTGACTGATTGGCAGCTGCCAATCTAGTCTGCTATTTTTATGGTGGAGAAGATGCTGAGATGATGACTCCTCCATTTCCCATGGGACATTTGAGAAAAGACAAGTCACATTCCAATGGATTTAAAACCCTTAAGTCCTGAAAGAAGAATCTGAACCTTAAAAATACGATCCCTAGCTGGTCACAGTGGCTCATGCATGTAATTCCAGCACTTTCAGAGGTCAAGGTGGGTGGATCATTTGCGGTCAGGAGTTTGAGACCAGCCTGGCCAACATGGTGAAACCTCATCTCTACTAAAAATACAAAAATTAGCTGGACATGATGGCAGGTGCCTGTAGTCCCAGTTACTTGGGAGGCTGAGGCAGGAGAATCGCTTGAACCTGGGAGATGGATGTTGCAGTTAGCCAAGATCACGTCGCGTCGCTGCACTCCAGCCTGGGCAATAGAGAGAGACTCCATTTAAAAAAAAAAAAAAAAAAATCCCCTTATCTCAAGAATCTTTTTTCTTATCTTCACTTGGAAATTTTATGCATAGGTGTTGCCTCTTTTGCTTGTTTTTTAAAAAAATTTATTTCATCGACTTCTTTCAATACATATTAACCAATTAGCACCTATTCTTTCCAACCCCTGATACTGTCAAAGGCTTGGAAGGGGGAAGGAAGATAAAAGAGAAGAGGAGGAGAAAAGTTTTTGAAGGTTTAGAGAAATTAGAAAGTAGAATGTTTGATTTTCAGAGACACAGATCAGGGTCCCTGGAGTCAGCTAGTCTGGCATAAAATAAGGCTAGAGCCTTTTCTTTCAGCTGTGGGAACTGAATTCTTCTCTGTTTTACATCAGCAAACTCCTCTGAGGTTGGAGCACTTCCTGTCAGCCAGCTCCAAATCAGCCATTCCTCTGGCCCAGACTCATTTCTCCTCTGATTGGAGACATAACGGAACTTTGTGGAAGCTGTTCTAGCAGTATGCTTAATAGACAGGCTTATCAACAAAAAGCATTTATGTGCGGTTTGGCTTTAATATATGCACTGGATTTAATTTTTCTTTTTTTTACTGGTTGATGGGTCATGAAAGCCTTCTACTTTTTGCTAAAAGCTAAGGCCTATTTGTATAGATATTTCTCTCTTTTTTTGAATACTCATCCATTTATTTTACATTTTAAGCCTCAATTAGTTCATTCATTTAATTTCCATGAAGTTCTTAAGCTTTCTTTGGTTAGGTTCATTTTACAAGATATATTTTGTTTATTCTCATTTTCTTTTTTTTTTTTTATTATTATACTTTAAGTTCTAGGGTACATGTGCACTATGTGCAGGTTTGTTACATATGTATACTTGTGCCATGTTGGCGTGCTGCACCCATCAACTCGTCAGCACCCATCAACTTGTCATTTACATCAGGTTTAACTCCCAATGCCATCCCTCTCCCCTCCCCCCTCCCCATGATAGGCCCCAGTGTGTGATGTTCCCCTTCCCAAGCCCAAGTGACCTCATTGTTCAATTCCCACCTATGAGTGAGAACATGTGGTGTTTGGTTTTCTGCTCTTGTGATAGTTTTCTGAGAATGATGGCTTCCAGCTGCATCCATGTCCCTACAAAGGACACAAACTCATCCTTTTTTATGGCTGCATAGTATTCCATGGTGTATATGTGCCACATTTTCTTAATCCAGTCTGTCACAGATGGACATTTGGGTTGATTCCAAGTCTTTGCTATTATGAATAGTGCCGCAATAAACATACATGTGCATGTGTCTTTATAGCAGCATGATTTATAATCCTTTGGGTATATACCCAGTAATGGGATGGCTGGGTCAAATGGTATTTCTAGTTCTAGATCCTTGAGGAATCGCCATACTGTTTTCCATAATGGTTGAACCAGTTTACAATCTCACCAACAGTGTAAAAGTGTTCCTATTTCTCCACATCCTCTCCAGCACCTGTTGTTTCCTGACTTTTTAATGATTGCCATTCTAACTGGTGTGAGATGGTATCTCATTGTGGTTTTGATTTGCATTTCTCTGATGGCCAGTGATGATGAGCATTTTTTTCATATGTCTGTTGGCTGTTTGCATGTATTCTTTTGAGAAATGTCTGTTCATATCCTTTGCCCACTTTTCATGGGGTTGTTTGTTTTTTTCTTGTAAATTTGTTTGAGTTCTTTGTAGGTTCTGGATATTAGTCCTTTGTTAGATGAGTAGATTGCAAAAGTTTTCTCCCATTCTGTAGGTTGCCTGTTCACTCTGATGGTAGTTTCTTTTGCTGTGCAGAAGCTCTAAATATTTCTTAATTGCAGTGCCAATTATGGCAGCTAAGGAATTCACAAACTATGTGACATAATCTAATATCATGGAACAAGGATAATAAAATTAATCCTTCACATAATGGCAATATGAAAGGTCTTGCACGATGTAGTGAAAAGATAATGCATCCAGGAAAATGCAGCATGGTGATTCCAATCAGTGTTGTTTTATACTAGCTACATGATCTTGGGCAAGTAAGTTACTACTCTTTGAATCTCAATATCCTCATCTGCAAAATGGAAGCAATAATTCCTATCTCATGAAGTTCTTGTAAGAATAAGAAAGAGTGCCTTGCTCATTCATTATCCATCCATCAGCAAATTTACCAATTGTCTACTACATAACAGATATTGTTGTAATCACAAATCCCTACCCTTGAGGGATGGGTAGGGTAGGGAATTTTGTGGGCTTTACACACACACACACACACAAAATGTGTGTGTGTGTGTGTGTGTAGAGCCAAAAATAGACTGAACTGAATTGGTAAGTAGTTTAAATAAAACAAATGATTTCGACTCATTAGATTATGATAATCATATCACCAAATGCCCTCCATCTACATAAACATTGTGCTAGTATTTACTATTTCACTCTTAGGCATACTAATCTACCGTTCACACCTAATATCCTCCTTACTATGCCTAGAAGGAATAATACTATCACTTTTTGTTATAAGTACCCTCACACCTTTTAACATGCATTTCTCCTTAGCCAATATCGTGCCCATCACCCTGTTCATGTTTACTGCTTATGAGGCAGCAGTAGGCCTTGCCTACATTTTGCGTGTGTGTGTGTGTGTGTGTGTGTGTGTGTGTGTAGAGTCAAAAAATAAAAAATAAACAAATCGAGGTCTATCCAGGAAATAGATGTCTCAGTCAAGCGGGGTACTTTATTGAAGACAGTTTAATCAAGGAACTAATTATAAATGTGCTACGGGATTATAGGAACCCAAAAGGGTGTGGTGAAATATTTTGTGGCTAGCAACATCAGAGAACTGTTACCACTCTAGACCTCAAGGGTTAGGGGGAGAGAACAGTCACCTGAACTCAGTTAGAGAGATCTATAGCTATGGGAAGGCCCTGTCCTGTAAGAGTTGTAGCCATAAGAGAAGAAATGACCACTATCCAAGAGCAGCACAGCAGGAAGGCAGAGGAGGGGTACTCTAACCTCATCAATATCCCATGCTCTGGTCTCCTGCCAGTGCCCACCATTAGCTGAACCCAACTGGAATCCACAGAGCTAGAATGCCCATGGGATGTAGTCTATACCAGTGAGCTTCCCAGAACACAGAGGGAGTAAAGAAGAGTGGAGAGTAGATCTGGAGGAGTGAAAAATCTAGCATGGCAAGTAAATATGTAATTGAGCGAATGGTTAGAAGTTCCACAGAGAAAAATAAAGCAGGGTAAGTGGGGTGGCGGACATGGAGCATACAAAACATTGCTACTTTACATAGCATGGTCAAAGAAGACCACTGTGAGGAGGTGCATTTGATCAGAGGCCTATAGAAATTCAGAGATTGAGCTGTGTGTTGAACAAATAACTTTTCAGACTGAGAAAATAGTTTGTACAAAGGCCCTGAGATAGAAGCATGCACCACATACTCAAGGAATTATAAGGAGTCTAGTATGTTGGTGTAGAGCAAGGGGAGAGTGAGAGAGACGCAGGAGAGAGATAGCTCAGGCATGGTGTTTAGGCTTTTATGTGATTTTGATGGGAAACCATTGGAAGGTTTTGAGCAGGAAAATGAATGATTCAGTGTATACTTTAAATCTAAAGCATATTTGTCTAAGCTGATAATAAACTGAAGAGGAGCAAGGGAGGGCAAAGGAAGTCCATTTGGAAAGCCATGGAAATAATCCAGAGGAGAGACGATGGCAGCTTGAATCAGGAGACAGATGAGGAGGTGTGAGGAATGACTGGATTCTAGATATATTTTGAAAACAAAGAAGACAAGATTTTCTGATGAATTTGATAAAGATTATGAGAGAAATAGAAGAGTTAGGAAAGACTTTGAGGCTTTTGGCATAAGCATTGTGAAAGATGGGGCTGCCAATTACCAAAATCAAGAAAGCTAAAGAAGGAACAGGTTTGAGGTACATAAAACACTCAATAAATGATCACTGCTCCACCATCATCATTTCGTGATAATAAACAGAGGAAGCGTGACTCAAATACCTTCTTGCTTCCTTATTGGAAGTTTTTTCCGGCTTTTAACAATCAGATCATTTAGTTCTATCTCATTTGTCCAGTCTGATAGTTCTTGTTCTTCAAATTTATCATGCTGACCTAGTTGGGAAACCTATTCTATCCCTTCACATTTTAAGTGTACATTTTTTTTTTCTTTACGTGGATGCCTTACTTTTAACCTATAGAGATTTTTCTCAGCTTTCAAAGTCTAACTCAGATACTATTTAATCCATGGACATTTTTCTGATTATATCATTGCTGTTCAGCCAACAAGGCTACAAGAAAGCTTTATAAATTATAGATGTTTGTAATATTCCTTATCCAAAAGCAAAGATTCTTATTTGCTGAGCTAGGACCAGGAATATTTTTGGAGGGTCAGACACCAAGTAATTGGCAGAACAAAAAGGAAAAGTATGTAATCCAGAGAGGCTAAACTTATTTATATAATAAGGAGCAGAGATAGACTGAAGTGGGAGTGAAATGGTTGAGAGAGTGTACATGAGAGTGGAATTAATTTTTTGGGAGGAGGAGAAAGGATAGAATGGGGTGGAGAGAGAGAGACTGGAACAGTCATCATGCTTGTGAGAGCAATAGAAACAGAGACGATAGGAAAAGGGAATTCTTAAAAAAGTATTGCTGATGTTTAAGAATGTGTTTCCATGGTTCTTTTCATTTTCAGCTGAAGATAATAAGTGAAGATTGAATTACTTTAATTTATTTGCAGGATAGCTGTCTCTTTAAATAAAACTCTATAAGTAGACTAACTATGCGGAGTCCTAATTTTAATATTATCAGGTCATCAGGGTGAGTCCCAGTAAGAACGTGACATTGCAGAAAAAATTTAAATTTAAAGGTGGTGAGAGAGTAGCCACCCAGTGGACATCTTGGGACAGAGCATTCTGGTTGGAGGTAAAGGGCTGTATAAAGACCCTAAGTTGGGAGTATGCCAATGTTTTTGAAAAATATTAAAGAGGACTAGGAGTGGTGTAGTGCCTCAGCATGAGCAAGAATTGAAAAAGTTACAGATGATTTAGAGATGTAATGGGGCCAGATCATATAGGTCCCTGTAGGTCATTGTAAAGATTTTGGCTTTTAATTTGAAGGGGAAGTCATCAAGGTTTTGAGTAGAGGGGTAACATAGTCTCATTCATGTTCTCAGAGCATCACTCAGATGAATTGAGAATAGACTATGAAGTGAGAATAAGGCTAAAACCTGAAAGAACAGTTAAGAGACTATTGTAGAAACCCAGTCATCCAGTTGATGATTGCTCAGACGTTAGTGGTAACAGTGGACTTAATGAAAAGTGGGTGGCTTCTGGAACAAATTTTGAAAGTAAATCTAGCAAGTTCGATGACAAACTAGTTTGGGAGTCCAGAAAAAGGAGGAGAATTGAAGACAACTCCAAGGTTTTTGGTCCTAGTAAATGGAAAGATGTAGATACTGTTAACTGAGTGGGAGGCTGCTAGTGGAATGGATTTTTGCTGTAGATGTTGGAGTTGGAGGGAAGGGAGAACATTTGTGGTCTTTTAGGATCAAAATCCATCTCAGATTTGAGATCCCATAGTAAATATGTGTAGTAGGCAAGTGGACATATAAATCTGGGGTTTAGGAGAGAGGTCTAAATGGAGATGTAAGTACTTTTGGAGTCATTGACATAATTTTAAGTAATTGATATTTAAAACCATGAGACTGGATGAGATTACCAAATGTGTGTGTATGGATGAAAAAGAAAGAAAACAGAACTAAAGCTGAACTCTGAAGCATTCCAACGTTAAGAGGTCAGGTCAACACGGAGGAAGCAACATGCTGTATATTTGTGTTCCTTCAAATAATCTGGTGGGACACCGAATACAAGGTTGGTACTCAATACTATATGTTGCTTGTTCAGAATTCAGTACAATAAAAATGAGTTCTCCAACAGTCAGATAGAATAACCAGAGATTTCAAATGACTGCTTTTATCCTATCTGCTTTTTTCTTTTTCTTTCTCTTTTTTGAGACAGGGACTCACTCTGTTGCCCAGGCTAGAGTGCAGTGATGCGATCATAGCTCACTGCAGCCTCAAACTCCTGGGCTCATGTGATCCTCCCACCTCAACCTCTTGAGTAGGTAGGACTAAAGGCATGTACCACACCCAGTTAATCTTTAAAATTTTTGGTAGAGCCGGATTCTCATGTTGCCTAGGCTAATATCAAACTCCTGGCCTCAGGCGATCCTCCCACCTTAGCCTCCCAAAGTGCTGGAATTATTGGCAGGAGCCACTGTGCCCAGCTCTGTCTGCCTTTTATTGTCTTTCTACACCCTTTTTGGTTCTACTTTAACAGAGAAAATGTTTATTACAAATGAAAGTGAGGTCAGCACTGGTTCCATATTCCTCTTGAGTAATACTTTCTACATTAAAAATATAATTGTTGGGTGGGCAAAATGGCTCACGCCTGTAATCTCAGCACTTTGGAGTGCAGAGGCAGGTGGATCACGAGGTCAGGAATTTGAGACCAACCTGGCCAATATGGTGAAATCCCATCTCTACTAAAATTACAAAAAATTAGCCCAGGGTGGTGGCGCACGCTTGTAGTCGCAGCTACTCAGGAGTCTGAGGCACAAGAATTGCTTGAACCTGGGAGGCAGAGGTTGCAGTGAGCAGAGATCATGCTGCTGCACTCCAGCCTGGGTGACAGGGCGAGATTCTATCTCCAAAAAAAATATATATATGTATATTATATATACACTTATATATTACATATATGTGTATATATAATTATATATTATATATGTACATATCTATTTTGAGATGGAGTCTCAAATACATATATTTTATATTATATATACACACAATTATATATATACACATATATACATATATATACTATATATGTGTACATATTTTGTGTGTGTGTGTGTGTGTGTGTGTGTGTATATATGAGTACTTACCATGTGCCCAGCATTGGGTTAAGCACCTTCTTGCTTAATTCTTTCCTCTACCAAATGAGGTAGGCAATATTAGAACAGTAATGGACTTCAGGAATGTCCAAGAGAAAATGGTCTATCTAATATAATAAACATTTACAAATGTACTAGGATTGTTGTACACCCGTGATTTGTGTCTGGTGGGCAGGCATACATAATCAGGGCAGAACACTCAAGTGGGAAGGTATAAAAATGCTCAAGAGAACAGCAGAAGCAGGCTTCATACTTTGCAGAATTTTCTCGTGGTGACAGTGGGAGTTGGGCGATTCCTTGGCAATTTTTATGACTTCATGGGGACATGAAGACCTGAGAAACCAATACCTTCAATCGGGAGCCTCCTGCCTTGTCTTCCATTTTGTATAATGTGTCTGTAATTTATGTTTCCATTTCCATAAAGAAAGTTTATGTCCTTTCAGTGTTTTTGTTGGCATTTTTGCATCAACCATACCATCATCTTGTTGGGAAAACCAAGCAATTTCAATCCCCATTCTTCTATGAGGGAATAGGGGCTCAAAGTGCATAAAAATCTTGCTCAAGATCACACAGGTACTAAGTAGGGGAGCCAGGTTTGACTCAGGTCTGCGTGACTCCTCAGTTTAAGCTCTGAACCTCTGCTTATATTTCCCGTCTAAAAATGGACTGTGAACTTGGCATATGCTTGCAGATCCTGTAGAATTCTCCAGTTTCTGTCAGTCAGTTACCAAATGAACAGAAAAATCACATGGAGCCATTTTCTTCTTCGAGTGAATTCACAATGTTCTTGTCTGCTCAATGTACTAGTGATACCTGTTCCATAAAGATGAATGTCACATGGGATCACAGGTAAAGAACCTCTACAGTTATTGTTGGGGAAGCAGGACAGAGGAGGTGCTATGTCTGAGAGCTAAGATTTTATAAGCATTTAAATTTAGAAAACATGTATGTAGAGAGAAATGGGGGTTTCCTACCTACAGGAGAAAGAACATATGTGGAGGCAGGAAGAATATGTAGTGTAGTCAAAAAAAGCAAATGATCCCCTACTTATAGGTTATCCTTAAAGAAGTAGACATCTGGGTAGCATTATTAATCCCTTCATCAAGTGAGGGCATTGATGCAAATGAAAGAAAGCAGAAGAGCAATGGCAAACAGGGCTGAGTTGGATTGTGGTCATATCCCACAGGACCTTGAATGTTAGGCTGAGGAGTGTAGTGTTCCCAGGCGGGAGATGTGACATCATTAAGGGACTAAGTACCTGAATATGATCAGTATTGTTCTGTAATAACAACATATAGAATGGATCCAGAGAGAAGGTGACTAGGAAGACCAATGGGAAGGCTGTTACAATAGTTCATATGGAGTTATACAGTGTTGGGGTAAAATTTTGCGTCGTGGGTAACTGGAAAGTGACTACTGAGGGAAGGAAGCACCTTTATGCCCGTAAGAAAAATGTCCCAAATTGAACACATTCTAAGAAAATTACATAATATTCTACAACATAGAATATAATGTTATTTAATGTGAAAGTTATAAAATTACAACTTCTTTCCTCTATGCCAGACATAAAGTAGAATCTAGTGCCTTTTCCTCTACTTCAGAATCATGTTGAACACATCACTGGTCCTCGAAGCTGTCACTATGAAATCTTACCCTAAACAGTTCAGTGTCCCTTTAAAATTTAATGCTCATTATAAATTAGTATCAATGTCTTCATGCTATTTACAGTAATTGGAAATCGCCTCCAACATGAATCAATGTTTAGAATATCCTTTTTATTGCTTGCACAACAAATGGAAAGTAACGTGTTCCCAGGGAAAATTTGTATTTACAAAGTGCTGAAGTTAAGTTTTCTTTATCTAAAGTGTTATAGAAAAATCACAGGCCAGTAAGGCTTATGGACTGAAACAATCTATCATCTAGTTCTGTTAAATGACAAATTGCTTAAGAACATTGAATGTGTTTTCTCTGAAAAAAAAAAAAAAAGGAAAGGAGGAATAAAATAAAAATATTTATGAAAAGGAAGAGAAGAAAATGTGAACATGGGCTGTTGCTTTACAATTATCTTTCTGATTTAATATTTCCCATTATCAGCTTATATAGGCTAATTTCAAACAGCTATCTTCCTGTCTATAGTACAGGGATGGTGCGTTTGTGACATAGCAAAGTGTCTTTAGAAATAGACAGGCCTCCTACTATAGGCAGAGACCAAATATGCCTTATTGAAGAGCATTTTTTCAACAGCTCTGATGAGAATGACTGAAAAGATTGATTACTTTGGAAATAGAAGTAAGGAAGTTTAGGTCATGGTAAATAAACGTTTTCAAGCTTAAGGATTTGTAGTGAGTATATATATATATAAATGTCCAACATTTATTGAGGGACCATATATAGAATAAAACTCTAATTTGTTCCGTCTTAAAAGGAATTTTTTCTTAAGCAGAATATTTTATTTTGCATTAATGCTGGCAACCACAGTTACGTTTACTTTATTGACAAATGAGACCAAACCGTTGGATATGCACATGTTGTTCCCAAATGCACTTAATTTAGGGTAATCATTTAATGAATATTCAGCTTTCATTCAAAAGAGACTGAAATTCCATAGAGCAGTTAAGATAAACTCTCATTTCAAGGCTTTTCTTTATCCCTAAGGCACATATGAATACACTCTAATACACCCTAATAATACAACTCATTCTTCCGAATCTAAACCTCTCGAAACATATCTATACAGAGTTATAAAATTACCTGAGAAGTCTAAGCCAGAAGTCTTAAAGTCATCTCTGACTCCTTGGCCTTAACATACACTCGGTCACTGAGGCCTGTCTATTTTGATTTCTGTAGCAGACAAACAATAGTGATTTTCTACCCAATAGCTGTTTTTGGCTTTCCTTCTTTCCTCTAAGAAAATTCCAATTTTCTTCAAGTACTTAGTGACCACGCACTTCAGGAGAGACTGCATGAATCTTGATTAGTATAAATCAATCATATTCTTTCCACTCCCCTTGCAAGGGATTGGTCCAGAAATGGGCATGTGATAAAATTCTGGCTAATCAAATGAGGGGACATTTGTTAATAAAAGCATGTGGAATTAAATAGTTTCTTATCTTTGGATCAATGTTGATGAATCTGCATGTGACAACTGTATTAATAGCAGCCACATTGGGACCAGGAGGGAAGTAAGTCCAAGGGAACAAGTTAGACCACAGAGAAAAAAATCAGTAAGATAACCGAGCCACTAATTTAACCAGCCTAAGAATTTCTATACTTTGTAACATTTTCTTATTGTTTAAGCAGTTTTAATTGGATCTTCCCTAACTTGCAGTGAATAGTATCTTAAGAGTTTCTTAACTATCTCCCCTGAGTCTTCTCTTTCTTTTCCCTCATACTGCTTGAGCTCACTTTTCCTCTTTTTGATGTGTGCAATGTCCTCCTGATCTTCCTGTCTCCAAGTCTTCTTCCAACTCCTTCTCCCCACTCCCACCAGAATCATTATTCTAACATGTAGCAATCTATGTATTTTCCCTAAATTCCAAATTTAACATACAGTTTTCTGTGCCAGGGTCCCAGTCTCAAGTCCTATATTCTCCTGCATGCACTGTGTTAACATGTTTGCAAAACTACTCATGGTTTCTCAAATGTACCATGTAGCATACCCATAGCACCTTTATGCCTGTTTTCTTCTCCACTGAAATGGTCTTCCCATCATGCCTATTAGCACTCATTCTTTCCCTATTAGAGTTACTCGTTGCTTCTTTCATGCTACCATTTTACGCTGTGCATCTAGTATTGTAATTATCGCAATGCATTATGAATTTATGTGTCTCTCTACTTGTCTATGACCTCTTGGAGAAGAGATGTGTAGTTAATGCTTGCATCCTTCACACCTAATAAACATCTTGGCCAGATTATTGACATATGATTTTTGAATGAAGGTTAAAAAGAAGGGATAAAGGAAGAAGAGGATTCATGTATGAAGCCTGCCATTGAGTGAAAAAACTCTTGAGCACCTGAATGCCCTTTACGGGCTGTTGTCTATGATTGTAGAACAACAACAGAGTGGCAGCAGCAGTATCAGCATTGACATTGTGCTTACTGAGCATTTTATAAGCACAACGCTAAATGTTTTATACAGGATTTTTTTCATTTAAGTTTTATAACACAATGAAGAATATTCTATATATTTTTTTAAATCATCCTCTTATGACAGAAAAATCCCTGATGCTTAATGATTCACTTCAAAGTAAGTGAGTTGCAGAGCCAGGATTCAAACTCATGTCTGACTCTGGAACTCTTAACCAAAATGCTCTTTCTGTAAGTATGTTATCCTCTATTTGTTTGAGACACATGTTATTCATACCAAACAGTGGCCGGCGGGGGCGGTGGGGTGGGTATCTGAACCTGAGCCCCTTAGCTCGTGGTCTTTCTGTAATCTTGACCGTCTCTATAAAAATCGCCATTAGAAAGAACTGGGATTTCTGAAAGACCAGGTACTATGATGTGGTTTTACATGGCAGCAATTTCTTCTGGCTCTCAACATGAAATTCCCTGTTCAATATTATAGCACACTAGGGTCAGCTAAGCAAATAACCCCATGAAATGTATGTGTGTGTATATATATATATATATATGCCTATCTACCATCCAGGTAACTAATACTATGGGTGCAGGGAACTGTAAGATGGAACAAGAAGAACAGCATGCTGGACTAGCCAACCACAACTCACTGTTAAAGCTTTCCTTGAGAATGAGCCCAACAGCTCTGAAAGACTTCCAGAAAAATACACCAGAAAGAATTCAGCCTCCTTAGAGAAGATAACATCACCTCTATACAAGGACTTCTCCAATATCCTCAGGCTTTAAATGGACCCGTCACTTCTACTAGAACCTAACCCCATCCCGAGACAGAGCTTAATGTTCTGGCTACTCCACAATGAGGGCAGAGTCCTTCTCACAGACTCCAGGGACTTCATTCATCAGTTCTGAGTTGCTGCTCACTATCACATGCAGGTACTGTGCAAGTACTGTGTAGAGCTAATGCAGACACTGTCTGTACCCCAAGGAGCTGGCAGTCTAGAATACGCTTGCGCCTTTTCAAAGGTGGGGAAAGTGTCATTTAAAAGTCGTCAGAAGTTCTCACTCATTAGACATGGAAATGTCTATGAAGCTCACTTTGCATTGAGGAAGCCCTCATAACATACTGAGTACTTATATTAACCCAAGACAATTTCATGGTTCTTGCAAAAACCTACAAGATCATCACTGACCTGAATGCAGATCCTTCTGCATTCTGCAGACTGAGAGAGTGACTCATCTGTTTACTGAGATAAATTGGGTCTGTGTATAAGAAATGTACACTTAGAAAGTTAAAGGACTGTGTGAGTTTCGTACAGTTATGGATTTCAATTAGTTTGTCCGTGATCACTTGTATTTATTCTGGGAAATGAGGGGGTTAAAAAGATAACTAGAAAACAACAAAAAATATAGTGAGCACTTTATGAGAGAGACTTTTATAATTTCATGGGAATTATAGGGATAAATAGCTTCTAACTGACGGAATCACTCATAGAATAACTTATAGGGAAGTTGACATATGGGCAACCTGAGGTTTTTAATCTGTATCTACCTGATGGATACTAGGTAGAGAAAATTACATGAGTAAGGCATGGAAATATGGAAGCACGAATGTTTAGGTAATGTCATCAGAGTTGTAGTTCAGCTTGGATATTCAGAACCTGAAAAGGAGGTGAAAAAGAGAGGTTCTGCCAAGGTGTGTTGGGTCAGTATCATTTCTCATGCCTATAAATCTAGTCCATTCCATAAGTCAGTGGTGGAAGAGAAAACAGCCAAAGTGGCCAGGTCCTCTGGCTTTTATTTAGCATCTGGTTCTTTTCTGGATCAGCATTCCACACAATTTGTTCAGGGTTTATGATTTTATAATATTCTTGCTCTATTGTCACTGTTGATGAATTTCCTCCAAACTCTAGTTATTCAATATCTCTCTAATCTTAAAAAATTCCTCTTTATCCTCACTCCGTAAATATATGTGAGTTCAGAACACCTAGTTTATGACCCAGGCAATGGAAATTTGAATATGCTGGGACTGAGAGGGTCCTGACAAGAGCAGTTAAAAGCCAACATCCTCTTATATGGTTCTCGATCTATGTGGTGCTTTGAAAAAAAATTCTACTTCACTCCTCTCCGCTAGCTATTTTCCATAGCTATTTTTGCTCTATCTAAAGCTTCAATGGTTCCCCACCTTGAAGTGGGTAATTTGTTGCTTTCAGGACACTCAACAACCCTTTTCCTCTTCCTTACAATACTTCTATTTTCATTAGGGATTTAACTCTTTTTCAGTGGGTATTGTGATGAAATGGTAAATCTGTGGGCCTACTACAAACTAAGGAAGCAAAAGAGGTTCCTGGAAGTTCTCTCTGAGGAATTCTTTCTTTTACTACCCTGGTTTGACTAGGAGACAGACAGGTGACTAGAGTTCAGCCAATCAGTCGCTTCCTTCTAAAATCAACTCTTGAGTTCTTAATGTAAAGACAGAAAACAAACAAACAAACAAACAAAAATCCTAGAGATCATTGACTGCAGGATCTTCCCATTTCCAAGTGTCAGTCTTCAGTTTCCCATCAGTAGCTTTGTTTATTTGTTTGTTTCTGTTTTTGATTCCTTAAGCATACTTAAGGCCTTTAAACTTACTCTTCCTTCTAGTTGATACCCTCCCCCTCAAATCTTTGGGAATGTATAAGTTAACTAAAAAGGTTTCTCACTTTCCCAGGCAATTATTTAGGATTATTCTAAGAAGTTAAATTATTGGAAGTATGAGAGAAATTTCAAAGCTGGTAACATAGTGCCATCTAAAATATTAAATTATAACACTGTAAAACATGGAATATTATATATCCAGTTCTTTAGATGTTATTTTTCCTGATTCAAACTCAATATTCCCTACTATCTGCATAAATTATGCATGCAGGACCTAAATTTTATTATATTTATTTATCTATTTTACCTAATTAAGGTGTCATTCAAATAAATATAATATGTATCTTCTAGGCTTCCCTGTCCCTGTGCCTCAGCTCTGCTATTTGCTGCATGCCAAATATTTTTATCTCCTTCTCCTTTCCCTCTCTTTTCTATACACATGTATTTCCAAATTAAAACTCTTTGTTTTTCTGCAAACCTTTCATGGCCAGCCACTTAGAGACATTTCCTGAGTTTCCAATGCACTTTATTCCTATAGGACTTAATACAAAATTGGAAGTCCTATTTGCATGCATATTTTACATCCCCTGCTAGACTATAAGCATTTCATTATGGGTGCAGAGAAGGAAGGGGTCTTTGTTTCTCCATCACTGAAATGCCTAACTTTAAAATATTTTTTGGATACTTCTTCTATGCCAGGCATTATTCTTGGTGTTTCCATTACAAAAGGAAATCAAGCAATGCTGGCTACTGTCATAGGCCACATGTGAACGGGAGGTTCTGGGGGTAGATCATATCCAATATTTTTACCTTTTAAAAAAATTTAGAACTGACAATCTAGCAGTAGAAAAACACGTGTACACCAAACTAAACAAGAGAAATATTGAGATAAAATAAATATTAAAGACAGATGAATCTTATATTAAAAAATTCTCTAGAGGAGAAGGGGGTGGAGGTAAGCCTCATGGAGAAAGCATAGTAGTTTGCATATAATAATATTTAGTTTATATTTATAAAGGAAAGGGATATGCATAAATGTATTTAGCAAACTGCCTTTTGTTTAGCTGTGTATTGAAAGAGAGAACAGTGCCTCAGATGATGCAGTCAGAGATCATCTCTCCCCAAGGTTACATTTTGATTTTGAAGTGCACTACATAATTTATTTACTAATTATTTCTGGCACATATTACTCTAAAATCAACTCTAATGTCTGAGGAATAGACCAAATGAGGAAAGTCATTCTGGGGCTAAAATATACCACAGAAGATTCCTTTGGTGGTCAATTAGGATTGACTATTTCTAGCCATAAAGAGAAAAAAAAAAAAAAAAGAATATGGAAAATAAGGCTATAAGTAAGTCTCAGAACACTGGTCCTGGAGTGAAACCATGAGGACCATCTCTTCAACCCTATTTTCACAAGACCTCTGCAAGCCTTGTATCTGCAGATAGGTGGTGATGAAGAAATATACATTCTTTTGAGAGCTCAGCTGTTTACAAGGAATCCAGTGGATCCGAGCAATAGTCGTTTAACTTGAAATGCCCAGTTCACTTTTTTTTTTTTCTAATCAGAGGTAGGTCTATCCTTATCTTGGTGAGGCTACCATGTTTATTTCCAATTGATCAATAGTGACACCTGCTGGCTCAGGAAGAGACACTTGTCTAATGTGACTATAGGACTGAACTAACTGTGGGAAGTAGTGGATATAGTTATCTCATCAATCCTAAAGACCAAAATGGAACAGCCTTAAGACCAAGCTGATTATTGTGTGGAAATTCTCAAGACGATCACAAAAATGAATCATTATTGGGATGTAGACTTGGTGGTGATGCAGAAATATGATCTAAGACTTGAGTAATCCTTGGAGGGGAGGCAAAGTTATCCTATTCTAGTTGCCTCTCCTAGCCTCACTTCTGGATTAGGACAGCACTTTCCAATCTCTGTTTCTACGTTTAGTCTGATTTCGCTTCAATACATCTTACGAAAGACCTAGAGTAATTTCTTAATCACATTCATGCTCCAAAGCCTGAATGAAATTTATAAGAGGAAAGGGAGATAATTGGTGCACAGTCATGCTATGACACCCACTCAAATGCAGTGGCAGGACCCAAGAAGCCAAATCAAATGGCTCATCAGCAGATATGCTCTGACAAGTAGAGACGCAGGTGCTGAGGATCTGAACTGACGTGCTGCACAGTATAGTGCCTGTGAGGTGGCCTGGCAGGTCTGTGGAGTAGGGCTCCCTCTCAAAACTCTACCCTCATGTTCCCATCTCCCTCAGTCTTTGTTGCTACTTTGAGTGACTTTCAGGCTGCAAAGATGCCCTTGCTTCCTCCAACTTTGCCTCCTTGATCTGTTTTTCCTGAGGAGAAGTGCATGCTCTGAAAGTACTCTTCCCAATTCCCCGTTGTTTTCCATTTCTTTTGGTTAGTCATCTTGGAAGAAAAATGATATCAAAGTTAAGCTAAGAAGCCAATAATTCACAAGTAAATTTGCATTTTAAATGGGAACACCTTGGCAAAGTATGTACTTAACCCAAAGCAATGCACATCTAATGTTCATTGTGCCAAGGAACAAGAAGGAGACCTTTGGGGCAGGAGCAGGGAGTAGACCTTCTGGATGCACTGAAAATAAGTACATATAAATAAGAACAATAATCACAAGTCATTCTTAATACTTAGTGGGCATTCCCATGTATAAGACATAGTGCTATTCATTTGATTCCTCTCGCTGTGTAGAAGCATCACAACAATTCTAATAGGTAGAAATTATTATGCCTAGTTTATAGATGACAATACAAATGTTCAGAAAATGTAAGTAACTTGTCCAAGGTTATACAGCCAATATTGATGAGTCTGGGATGTCAACCAGGGTCTTTCTGACTTAGAATCTGTATACTTAATTATGCTTTACTACACATTTTTTTCTAAAGGCTGGCCTGGCTCATCAATGATGTCTAACTGTTTAGACTAAGGGGACACAGGTATGGTCTCCCCAAATAACAGTCCAAAGGAAACATTTTACAAAACAGCTAGGCAATCTGTGAAGCACTGTATACCTGCCAGTTATTATTACAAGAGGAAGAATGTGGCACCAAGTTTGAGCTTCTCTTTATAATTCTATAAGACAAGTCAATGAGAGAGAGAGAGGTTTGGCATGACAGGGAGATGAGAAAAGATTATATCAACAAACACAATGACTTCCTTTTGTGGAAGCATGTTCATAGGAACACAAAATAGCCAGGTTGGGTTTGGCTCACTGAAACACAGTGACCTTATTGCTCCACCTGCAATGAATCAACCCAACTTATTGGGTATTTGGAGTCACCAGCATTTTATTAGGTCCTGCATGTATATGACATCACAGTTCTTTTGTAAAACAACAACAAAAAAAAGTTGAGTAGGTGATACATTTGCCTGCTTCAAATATAATTTTAAAATAATATGAAAAGATATACACTGAGAACCTCACTCCTGTATTATCTCAATTCTCCCTGTTCCCCTTCAGCTCTCCAGGTAGACATTACATGAATAACTTCTTGTTTATTTTTCTAATGCTTCTTAATGCAAGTGGCCGGGCACGGTGGCTCAAGCCTGTCATCCCAGCACTTTGGGAGGCCGAGACGGGTGGATCACGAGGTCAGGAGATCGAGACCATCCTGGCTAACATGGTGAAACCCCGTCTCTACTAAAAAATACAAAAAAAACTAGCCGGGCGAGGTGGCGGGCGCCTGTAATCCCAGCTACTCGGGAGGCTGAGGCAGGAGAATGGCGTAAACCCGGGAGGCGGAGCTTGCAGTGAGCTGAGATCCGGCCACTGCGCTCCAGCCTGGGCGACAGAGCCAGACTCCGTCTCAAAAAAAAAAAAAGAAAAAAAGAAATGCAAGTATAAGCAAATATAAATATACATTCGTATTTTCCCACTTCTCTAGCACAAAAGGTAGCATATACAATGATAATGTTCTTCATATTAACTTTTTATATGTAAGCTTAGCCTAGAGATCTCTCCCTATGTAGCTAATCATTGATCTACTGCATAGTATTCCAAATTCCTTTTATTATAATTTTATCTGAGCAACATGCTAAAAGTAAAAGCATACTAGTATACATTGCTGAGTGTTATGAGTGATTATATAAACACGAGAAAATTTCAGAGAGTGAAGAGAGATTGGATGCGATGGGCATCGATAAAACCTCTTGGGGATTGATAAGGCAAGGGAAATCATTCCGTGAAGAAAGAGGTAGCTAAATTATCACACAGCTTCCTTAATCTGCAGGCAGGTGAATTTCTTGCTAGCGTCAGTGCAGAGTCTTTTATATTTTCTCAGTTAGCTTCCTCCAATTTCCATTTAGATTCAAGCCAAGAAACGAACACTGTGTTAATTGGTGCATTTTCCTGTAGAAACTAATTATAGCCCCATGCTGTCAAAACAAGACAAATTGTTAATGATACTTTATCTGACAAAATAGAAATAAAGCTATTTTGCCATAAAGGAGGATGCTGGGATTATGTCACAAGAGCCATTTTAATCACAATTATAAAAATGAAGAGAACTGCTGGAGAGGACCCACCCTGGGTGCCTCATGCCCAACTGGCTCTCTGGGGTTGGGGGAGAGGGGAGAATGGGAGAAAGGGAGCATCTGGGCTTCAATGTTCCAGATGAGAGCACTGAAAATGACAGTTCCTATGGCATGTGGTCTGCTCAGGACTCTTTTCTGACTGTTTCTGTGGATGTACATATAGCCTTCATGTAAGCTGTTTTAAAACATTCATTCATTCATTTGTTTAACAAATGTTCACTGAATGTTTATTACATGTCAGGCACTGTTCTCAGTGCTGGGATCACAGCAAGTGACAAAACAGAAAAAAACTAAAGCAAAGCAAAACAAAACAAAAACAGCAAAACCCTGCCCTTATAGAGCTTACATTCTATTAACAAAATAGGCAATCGATAAATAAGGAAGACATACAGGTCAGATGACAACAAGGTTCATAGAGAAACAGAAGTGGAAATGTTGAATAAGGAGAGTGGGGATACTAAATAGGGTGGTTAGAATGGAACTCACTCAGAGGGTGGTGTTGGGCAAAGACCCGATGGAGATAAGGGAAACCCTGTAAGTCTCTGGGAAAGGAGAAAATTTAGCAGAGCCAAAGCTGACATTCATTCAGGAAGGTTCATAAGGCCAAGTGAGCTGCTAAAATATTGAGGTATGCCAGCACTATTTGGTATAGCCCATTCCCTAGGCAGCAGACAACTAAAGGATGCACTCCTTAAATAGCAAAGGCCCCCAGAACTCATTCTGATTGACCTGTGCCTGAGTGGTAACTGGTGGTTAAATAGTAGCCTTTGGACCAAAGAACAGCAAGTGCAAAGAACCTGAGGCAGAGCACATGGGTGTTTGAGACCTGGAGGCAGAAAGATGGGCGGCTGGAGCAGAGTGAATGATGGGGGTAGCAGGTAGGGAGACAGATGAGAGTTTGGGGAGTGGCAGATTCTATAGAACCTCATAGGCTGTTGGAAACATAATGGATAAGAAGCCATTGGAGGGCTCTGAACTGAGGTGAGACATGATCTTATTTACATTTACACTTTTAGAAGATCCCCTGGCTGCTATATTTGAGAACACACTTAGAAAATGCAGGTGGAAAAACAGGGTCGGTCTAGTTAAAGAGGCTACAGCCATTATCTAGGTACAATGTGATGGTGGCCAGATTAGTTTCCAAGGGCCACTATAACAAATTACCACAAACTCGGTAGCTTAAACAACAAACATTTATGCTTTCACAGCTTGGAGGACAGATTCAAAATCAAGGTGTCAGCAGCACTGTGCTGCCTCTGATGGCTCTAGAGAAGAACTCTTCCTTGCCTTTCCAGCTTACCTCGTGGCAGCATCACTCCCATTTCTGCTTTTGCCTTCACATGGCTGTCCTCCCTGTGTCTCTCTGTGTCTCTATATCCAAATCTCCCTCTCCTTTCTCTTATAAAGATGGCAGTCATGGATTTAGGGCCCACCCTAATCCAGTATGACCTCATCCTAACTTGATGACCTCTGCAAAAACTTTACTTCCAAGTAAAGTCACGTTTGCAGGTACCAGGGATTAGAACCTGAGTGTGCCTTTTGGGGGAACACAATTCGACCCATTCTAGTGACTTAGACAAGGGTAGCAGCAGTGGATATGGAAAGATGTGTTCTGTTTCTCAACTCATTTTAAAGACAGAGTTAGTAAGATTCTCTGAAAGGTTGGACGTGGGTTATGAGAGAAAAACAGAAGTTAAGGTTGGCTTTCAGGATTTTGCTCTGTGTACCTGGAAGGATGAAATAGCTATCAAGTAAAATGGGGGAGAGTTGTGGGTGTTGGGGGGTGGTGGTGCTGGTGAGCAGGTTTAGGGCAGAGATCAGGGGCTCAGTCCTGAATGAATTAAGTTGTGATGTACATTAGATACCAAATTAGAGGATGAACAAGCAGTTAGATTCTGTTTTCTAATTTTTATATACCTCTTATAACCTGTCTAAGACGGGGCATGACAGATATCTTGGTAAGTGGTGGACAGATTAACAAATGAATGAATGGATGGATGAATGGCTACAAGTAGAGAAAAACACAGTTAAAAGATGTAGTTTTTTAGGATGAAAATGGTACCTATTAAATATAGAAACTAACATTTGTATACCCTTTACAATTTGCAAATTGTTTTTCACATGCCTTATTTTAAATATATTCTTTAAATAAATGATCTATAAATGTTAAAACTGTATCTATTCTACAGTGAGAAAACTGAGAATTAGAGAGGTGAAATCACTTAAGCAAGCTTACCCAGAGAGAAAAAGGAAGAACAGGACTTCAGCCCCAAGCACTTTTTACCACACAGAGTTTTCAGGGAGGTATATTGTGATTGGGAGATTAGGAGACCCATTACTACGCATATTCAGAAATTTCTTACGTCAGACTAAGCATAAGAAAATTAACTTAGGTTGTGGCAAGTAGTCTTCAGGTTACACTTTTTTTAAACTTCAGTCTCTTTTCTTTCTTTCTTCCTTCCTTCCTTCCTTCCTTCCTTCCTTCCTTCCTTCCTTCCTTCCTTAGTTTTTTTTTTTAAGTTTTTTTTTTGAGACGGAGTCTCCCTCTGTCGCCCAGACTAGAGTGCAGTGGTGTGATCTCGGCTCACTGCAAGCTTCACCTCTCGGGTTCACATCATTCTCCTGCCTCAGCCTCCCGTGTAGCTGGGACTACAGGCTCCCGCCACCATGCCCGTCTAATTTTTTGTATTTTTAGTAGAGACGGGGGTTTCACAGTGTTAGCCAGGATAGTCTAGATTTCCTGACCTCCTGATCCGCCTGCCTTGGCCTCCCAAAGTGCTGGATTACAGGCGTGAGCCACCGCGCCCAGCCAACTGCCAGTCTCTTTCAACTTGATAGGTGACAAAGTTTGGAAGCAGCTTTCTTAGACTTTACGTATCTGTTGTAAAAATGCTAGACATGATGTGTTTCTACTCTGACAGCCAGTAAAACAGTGCTGATTGGAGCACTTGTCTATGACAAAAAAAAAAAAAAATGCTCCCGTTTCTTCTTAGCAAGTAGAATCATGGCCTGGAAATCGAGAGATTTGCATTTTTAGCTTCTGCTCTCTCGCCAACCATTTGTGAGACAGAGTGAGCCACAATTGCTCTGGGTCACAGATTTGGCAAAAGTAACCTGAGAGGTTTAGCCTTGATGGTCTCAGGGCAGCACATGTGATGGTTTAGACTAAGCGTGGGCTCCGAAGTCAGACATAATTGTATTCTAATCCCACTCACTCTGCCACATACTAGTTACATTACCTTGGACAATAACCGTCTATCTTCAACTTTCATTTCTTCACCAGTAAAATGAAAATGACATCTATTTTACAGCATTTTTGTATAGATTCAATGAGATAATGTACATAAAAGCACCTAGCGCAGTTCCTGGCAAATTGTAAGAGGTCAATCTAGTTAACTATTAGTGTCACCAATAGAATATTTTGCATCCTTGCTTTTTAGAAAGTGCATGGTACCTATAACACAGGTGTAAATCAGGTAATGCAGCTGAAAGCATGAAATCAAAGACACAATGCCTACTTTCTCTAATTTACTGACTCACTTGTGATCTGTACTTTTCCGCTTTTGTCTTTGTTTACTGATATTTAAAATGGGCATCCACTTTCTGCTTCCCTTACAAACATGCAGTATGATTAAAACTTTTAATATTATTTGCAAGTCTTATTTCCCCAATATTGAAACCTCATCTTTTCATTGGAAGGAAATAAATATCAAAAATTAAATGTTAAGCAAGGCAAATGTAGCATCAGAAAATAAGCAAAGCTATTTCCAGCAACAAAACTTTAGTTGTAACTAACATTAGCTTAAGAAAACACAGGTTATTTCAGTAGCATACAAATACAGATGTCCTGGGTGACACTTTAATTTCTCCTGTAATGAACAACACTGTTGCTAAGAGAAGAAAGGAAATTTTCTTAGTTGAGTGGCAATCAGGAAGAGAACATCGAACACATGAGATATAGTTAGGCTGTATCTCGTCAGGAATTAGGTAATTCCTGAACTGCCTACTGATGTGTTGAGGATCCAGGGTTAGAGGTTTCCCAGCAGTGGTAACTACAAAGGAATGTGTGTGTTGCTCTCCATTATTTAGACAAATAAAGGACAAGTTGAACATCTTTAATTTGAAAATTCAAAATCCAAAATGCACCAAAATCTCAAACATTTTGAGCACCGACATGATGCCACAAGTGAAAAATTCCACACAGTGCAAACTTTGTTTTATGCACAAAACTATAAAAAATATTGTACAAAATTACCTTCAGGCTATGTGTATAAAATGTATATGAAACATAAATAAATTATATTTACACATATATATGATGTACATTATACATACAAAGATACAATTTATGTAAAAATGATATTTATCACTGTGCTTTGTAATAGCAAAACTCCAGTGAAAAATACCATATAGATTTAGATATAAAATATATATAGTTAGTAAATTAGTTGTTATATATAGTGAAATTATTATATATATAGTCATTTAAATTATGTTTTGGAAGACTTCTAATGACATGCAGAAAGTTCCCTGGTAACATGTGAAGACAAAGAGCAAAACACAGACACTTCATATAATTTGATCCCAATTTATATGATAAAAATATGTATTATCAGTAGCTATTTTTGAGTGGTAATTTCGGGTGAAATTTTGTTTTACTCCCAAATTTTTCTGAATTTTATAAATTTTATTTAATAATGATGAATACTATTAAAATAGAAAAGAAAACTCTTGTAAAAAATCAATAGCTAATGCCATCCTTAGGAAGGAGAAGGTGCATGATGATCAGTCAAGAACCTTTGACCCAGGGGGCTTAAACACAGCTCCGCCCTCATTAGGTAGAGAAGTTTATATCTGGTCCTTAATCTCCATGGAGCTTCCACTCCTGAAAAATGGTTTCTCCTTCTGGGAAAACGGAAACTACTGTCTTTTTCACTGTGGATTTTTCCCCTTCAAATAATCCAGTGAAAATAATATGAAAGTTATTTGTAACTTGTCAGCTCTATGCATGTGAAGCACTATATTTAGAAGATATTTGTCATTATTTGGGGAATTCCAGCACCCTCTGCCTGTGTTTAAAGAGTTTCTCACCTTCTGAATCTGCATTTCTCAAAGATAAACACTGGAAATTCACTTTCTAAACATCTCTTACAGTAGGACGACAGGCAAGTGACCTAGGCTTGGTCAATCAGATGCTCCTGTGTGAGATTTGGATTGGAAGTTAGTGGCACAAAGAAGCAGGCACAGAGAGAAATTCCTTCTGATGAGGCAGCTATAACAGAGGAGGCCAGCTTCCAGGGACAGCAGAGCGGGAGGGTCTAGGTAGGGCCTGTCAGCAAAACAGGTGACTAAGAATGTGCCTGACAATTAGAACAGGGAAGTGTCCACTACAGTGGTCAAAAGCTTCATGGGGATTTTTTTTTTTCTGTTTGTGTAGTCTCCATGCTCATGAATTACCCAACAATCTTAAACAAATACATATTTTTTTCTATTTAATAAATTAGTTAGAGTGGATTCTGTTGATTAGAGCTGAAAACCTGACTCAGATATAGGCCTTGATCCCAGCAAACCTGGATTTGAGTTCTGCTTCAGCTCCCTGTCAAGAGAGTCACAAATTCTTTCTAGGTCTCAGTTTCTGCATACAGCATCTTATTTAATGACCACAATAACCCTATGATCTTGGATGTGTCTTCTCCACTCATACTCCACTGAGACAATCCAAACGCTTTATTCTCAATTTAAAGTCACACTTACTAGCCTATCTCTGCCTCCCCTTCCATTTGCAAAAATGTGCAACTTTATGCCATGGGGTTGCAATAAATCAGAATCCTAGAATTTGGGAGCTGAGTAGAATGTAAAAGATCTTCTAGCTCAACCATTCATCTGATATATGGGAATCAATATTGGGAACTTATATGTTGACAATATATTTTCAAGCAACCCAAACAGCTGAACTTCTCCTTGGCCTGCCACAAATGTGGAGCAAAAAGTGAAATTAACCAGTTGTTTTGTCTACGTGTCACCTAGTTTGAGTGCTCCTTTGATAAATGAACTGATTAGCAGTAGAGAAGCACACCCCAAACACCCATTCCCAAATATAGTAGACATAACAATCTTGTGGGTTATTTTCCTAAGAAAAATTGGACCGGTACTTTACTTCTGCCCTTGACTGATAAGGTGATACCTAACAGTTTGAACAGAATTGATAAGAGCCAAACTTGGTGATAATACAAACTATATTATCCAAATTGTTCCTAGTTGAGCCTTTAAGCAGTTCCTCCAAAGTGAATTTTTGACTAACTTTCCCAGAGTCCAGAAAGCCTCTACCCCAACTTTTCTTTGTGTATTTGGAATTATATACTTCTCTGAATTGTCCTTTGTGCTAGAAGCATTTCACACTAAGTGTAACACAGAGGCCCTGTCCCTCTGCTTACTTAAGAATTTTTACTGGGCTCTTATTTTCTGGTTGAAGGCTCCCAAGCAGTGACCACATCTTGCTTCCAGATCACCATGTTTTTTTATTATTTCATGAATGTGGGTTGACACGGATGCCTCTTGGCACCATACAAAGATGCTGACAGCAAAGAAAATTCTTTGCAGAAGAAGGCCACAAGCTGAGCTCAGACTCAGAAACCCTCCAATGTTTAGATTCCAGCATCTGAGGATGGCTCTTCCTGTCCATTTTCACCATCTTTGCAGAACTATACCATTGCTTCCAGGCAGAAGTTCTGGGGATGGGATTTTTGAATGAGCTCTTGCTACCCAGTGAACTATTGAGTTCCATCTTATGTGTTCTGCTATCTGTAGAGGTACCTTTGCGTGCTTGCATGCATGCGCGTGTGCACGCACGTGTGCGCGCACACACACACACACTGATTAAACAGTGTTCATCTGCTGGTCCACAGAAATCCATTGAAATGTAGACAAGTTTGTTTTCAGTGACCTCTCCACTCTCTTTCCTGCATTCCGACTTGACCTATGATCCTAAGTGGCACCCTCACACTGCCCAGGTCTCTAGGGCTCTCATGTGCCCCTCTCACTTTCCGAATCAAGACCTTGTCTCAGTATTGAAAAGTCATGGCACCAAAATATTCAGACTCCTCGTGTGAGCTCCGTACTTCTTGTCACTCTCCCTCACCAGTCACCAGTGTCCTGCACACCTGATGTGTTGTCTCTCCTTCTCCGTAACTTCTCTGTTATCGTGACTGATGACTTCAGCATCCATGTGATGACCCATCTGACATTTTGGCTTCTCAGTTCATTAGGTTAAATGATCACTTCTCCACTTCACCTCAGCTACCCATCCACACAGCCACTTCTAGATGTTTCTATTACCAGAAACAGTACCACTTCTAAAATCTTTATTTAAAACTTGGAACTTGCTTGTCAGCCATCCAGTCCTTCCATGCATATACTCCTCCAAAAGTACTTTGCCCCACTGAGTTCTCTCTCCCAGTACAACTACTGTTATTTTTATAGTATGTCCTACTATTCCTCTTTACCCAGCCCAAGTCCCATGATGCATCATCAGAATAATCTCCTTTAAAATGTCTTCACTTCTGTGCCCCACTCTCCTCATACCCTACTTGCCTAGAAAACCCCAACCACAATCACACCCAAATAACCTATGAATGTATATTGGCTCCTGTGAGGATAAATTTTCCATGAGAAAATTAGGCAACCATGTTAACTGGACTCACTTCATATTTATGATCACAAATCTCAGATAGGCACTCAATATGGCAAGACCATGATATACATTTCCCTAGTAAGTTAACTTTCCCACTCCTCAAGACAGCTATTTCACACATTCCCTTTCTCTCAACTCTTTACCACACCCTCCTCCCTCTCAAGACTTCCTAGGGGAAAAAGAAGCAATAGGATCAGAACAGTCTCATCTTCCCACTACCAATTCTGCCAGCTTAGACTCTGCATTCCAACCTGTGAAAGCAGAAGCAATGTTCATGCTTCTATTGAAGATAACACTTCCCCTTGGGCATTAAATCCCATCCCATCTCACCTTCTCATGTACCTCGCAGCAAATGTCTTCTCATCTGACACAGCTGGAAACTACAGTTGGTTCATAAATTAAAATTGGGTATCATTAAACTATTTCATTTTCTTGTTTTTTTGGGGGGGACAGGGTCTCACTCTGACACTCAGGTTGGAGTGCAGTGGCATGATCAAAGCTCACTGCAGCCTCGATCTCCTAGGCTCAAGTGATCCTCCCCGCTCAGCCTCCCCAGTTACTGGGACTACAGGCACATGCCACCATGCCTAGCTAATTTTTTCTATTTTTTTAAAAGACTGAGTTTTGCCATGTTGCCCAAGCTGGTCTCGAACTCTGGGCTCAAGTGATCCACCTGCCTCAGCCTCTGAAGGTGCTGGGATTACAGCCATGAGGTGCTCCACCCCACCTGGTGTCATTAAAACAGTTTAACTAGCATATATTATACATATTCATTTAATTGCCAATCTTTCACATGACAAAGACTAGAGTTTTGGTTTGTCTTTTGATACATTGTGTCATCTCTGAATTTTAGTTTTAGTTTCTTTAAAGCAGAGGAAGCTTAAAGCCTGAGGGTAGAGTCCTAAATTTTTGTGAATTTAAAAAATCTTTTATAGTTGTCTTTCCCATAACAATGGAATGGCAATTTATTTTTTATTTGATTTTTAATTTAATTTTTTTTTTTTTTTACTTTAAGTTCTGGGATACATGTGTAGAACATGCAGGTTTGTTACATAGGTATACATGTGCCATGGTGGTTTGCTGCACCTATCAACCCATCATCTAGGTTTTAAGCCCTGAATGCATTAGGTATTTGTCCTAATGCTCTCCCCTCCTTTTCCCCCCATCCCTTGATGGGCCCCAGTGTGTGATGTTCCCCTCCCTGTGTCCATGTATTCTCATTGTTCAGCTCCCACTTATGAGCGAGAACATGTGGTGTTTACTTTTCTGTTCCTGTGTTAGTTTGCTGAGGATGATGGTTTCCAGTTTCATCTACGTCCCTGCACATGACATGAGCTCATTCTTTTTTATGGCTGCATAGTATTCCATGGTGTATATGTGCCACATTTTCTTTATCCAGTCTATCATTGATGGGCATTTGGGTTCATTCCAAGTCTTTGCTATGGTAAATAGTGCTACAATAAACGTATGTGTGAATATATCTTTATAGTAGAATGATGTATAGTAGTATGAGCATGGAAGGTCTGGATGGCTGACAAGGAAGTTCCAAGTTTTAAATAAAGATTTTAGAAGTGGTACTGTTTCTGGTAATAGAAACATCTAGAAGTGTCTGTGTGGATGGGTAGCTGAGGTGAAGTGGAGAAGTGATAATTTAACCTAAAGAACTGAGAAGCCAAAATGTCAGACGAGTCATCACATACCCAGGAACAGGACTGCTGGGTGAGATGGTATTTCTGGTTCTAGATCCTTGAGGAATCGCCACACTGTCTCTACAATGGTTGAACTAATTTACACTTCCACCAACAGTGTAAAAGCATTCCTATTTCTCCTTATCCTTGCCAACATCTGTTGTTTCCTGACTTTTTAATGATCACCTGGAATGGCAATTTTTAAAAGCCATTTCTTAAAAGAACAAGTCTTCCCAAAGCATTCAGCTAAGTTTTCATTAAGAACAACTCTTTTGAACATGATTTCTTCATTTTATGTAATATTTTATTAAATGACACAATTACAATAGACTGTATTAGAATAGATTATTAATCTGCTAGGGCTGCTATAATACAATACCACAGATGGGTGGCTTAAACAACAGAAATTTATTTCTCACAGTTCTGGAGGTGGAAAGTCCAAGATGAAGGGGTTGGTAGGTTTGATTTCTCTTAGTGCCTCTCTCTGGTGGCAGACGGCCATCTTCTCACTGTGGTGTCACATGGTCACTTTTCTCTGTGAGCACTCTCCCTGTCTCTTCCTCTTATAAGAACACTATCCTATTGGATTAAGCCCCATCCTTGTGATCTAATTTTACCTTAATTACCTCCTTAAAAGCCCTGTCTCCAAAGACAGTCACACTGGGGCTTAGGGCTTCAATACATGAATTTGGGGGAGAATATAATTTAGCCTATAACACAGGCACTAGCAGGTTTGGGGGGGCACACAATTGCATCTTTGTCAACAACAGATCTAGCTGGCGAACACAGAGTGCATAGCATTTCAGAGTGTGGAATACCAGCCATGGGAATCATCAATATGCTGTACAAAATAAATGGAGAAGAGCAGTTAATCTAGTCTCAAGTTAGGTGGAAACTGATAAAGAGAATTTCAATTATACCTAGTTCATCTGCATTATCAACTTCTCCCTCTATGAAATGAGTTGCATCTCTGTGCAAATATGTCTTAAAATAATAATTTTTAAAAGATTTTTAAAAATGAAGACTTTCTGGTCCTAGTGTTTTCTACCTACTACTATATTTTTCTTTTCTCTCCTGCCTTCCTCCTCAAAAGATAGAAAAAAAGTGTCCATACTTACTGTGTGCACTCCCATCTGCACTTCTTATTCTTTGCCATCCACTCAGACTGAGCATTTTTTCCTTCTCACTTCCAACCCCGTTGTACATAAATGGTCCCTCCCAAGGTTATTAATTACTTCCATCTTGCCAAATCCAATGGCTGATTTTCCTATTCTATCTTGAAGTGTCATTAGATATCTATACCCAATTACTGTCCGTTTTAAAAACATTTCACCTCTGATTCTGTGATATCCTCCCTGGTTTTTCCCCTACTAACAAACTAGACCTGAAATCTTGGAGCATGCATGGCTCTCTCTGTAGCCCTCTTTTCATCTTTGCTTACATTCTCACCTTAAGGGGATTCTCATACCATCTCATGTATTCAGAACACACTTATACATTAGTAATGCTCCCATATCTCCTGGATAGACCTCTTTTCTTTTTACCAGACTCACACATCTAGCTGCCTACCCAACATCTCCATCGAAAAGTCTAATAGTACCCTCAAAGGTAAAGCGACTGAAAAAGAATTCTTGCTTTCCACTCTCATCACCAACACAGAAAAAATCTTCTATGCAACCTTTCTATCATCAGTGATGGGGTTGCAATCAACCAGCTACTCAGGCTAATCATGTAAAAGTCGCTCATGTTTCCTCTTTTGCTGTAGCAAAAGAGGGTTCAGGATAGATTCTAATGGATCTCACATAAGTCCGTCAGAATCTATCCTGAACCCTTCTGCAGAAATTATCCTGGATCCCACTACTTTTTCCTATCTCTATTGCTACCTCTCTTGTTGAAGTGACCAGCTCCCTCCCTTGGGTCACTTCCATGGGCTCTGAATCATTCCCCTGCCTCCATTCTTGCTGTACACTCCCTGCAGTCCATCCTCTACACAGCAGACAGAGTTTTCTTTCAAAAATGTAAATTATATCATGTCACTCCCCAGCGATAAAATTTTCGAATGTTTCCTGTTATTTTTCAATAAAATCTAAATTCTTCCTCTGGACTGCAAGATGATCTGACCCCTGCTGACTTTTTGGTCTCATGTTTCTTTATTCTCCTCATTATCCACTAGCTTTCAGTCAAATTGGCCTTCTCTTTGTCCCTCAAATACAAAAATAACTATTAGTAGATCTCTTCTCAGAGCCTTTGCATATGGTACTCCAACTTCTTGGAGCATTCATTCTCCAGATCTTCGCAGACTTGCCTTCTCTTCACTCAGCTGTCAAGTCAAGAGCCGTCTCCCCAGAGGGGCAGCTCCAGGCCGCCCTAGCTAAAGCAGCCTGCTCAGTTTCTACCTAACACTTCATTTTTATATAGCATATATCAGTACCACATATTATAGTTTTTATTTACTTATTTATGAGTTATATTTCCTGTCTCCCCACTAGAATGTAATGCCCTTGAGTACAAGGCTTCTGCATGCCTTACTCATCATCATATCCACAGTGCCTAGAAGAATGACTTACTTTAGGATATACAGGATAAATATTTCTTTCTTGATTGACTAAACCTAAATGACTGCTATCACTAATTATGTTATGCATATATTTCCTAAGAGTTGGCAAAATGTGAAGCCAAAGGAATTTAATTTTGGGCATGGACTATAAAGTTGTTGGTGTATTGAATGGAGGAGGAAAGGAAGGGTAGACGCTTTCCAGGCTGGGGCAATCAGACCCTGAGCACATTCCTTTCTTGCTCCTTGTCCTCCCTTTTCCGCTTGTAGGAATTCAGCCCTGGTGAGTTGATGACCTGGAGCTCACATGTACTTCATAATCTCCTAGGATACCTTTGGACTCTGTCTCCCCTTGGGCCTCCTTTCCCGTTGGCTCTCAGGATCAGCTATACAATTTGTGAAGGTCATTACAAAATGCAAATGTGAGGAGTCTTGTTCAAAATGTTTGAGAATTTCAAGATGATGGCAGCAGAGCATAAAGCCAAGGGTGAGTCCCGTTTAAGCTCAGGGCCCTAGATGACTGCGTAGGTCTCAGGCTCATGAAGTCAGTCTGTTAGGCCCTTTTCCCAGCCTATAACCCCATTTTCTCCTCCACGCACCTCCCACATCCTCCCCTCAGTCCTGACTTCTCTCTCCTGATTCCTATCCCAAATGCAGCATTAATCCAATATGTGAAAGGCAAAACAGTTAGTGGAGAGAATAATGGGCAGAGTGAGCTGGGAGCTTGAAAAATTAGGGAACGAAGGTGGAACACAAAGAAGTCTGTCAGGCAGGAAACCGAAAATGTTGGCTCACAGCATGGCAGATAACAATCACTCCTGGCTTAAAAGTCTCTGAAACTTTATAGCGTCTTTACCACTCTTCCAATTAGTTTTTCTCATAAAAGGGATTAGATACATAAAGAAAAGTGGTGTTTTGTAGTAGTTAATTAGCTTGACATTTATTGTGGTCATAAATTTTATCTTTTTAAAAATACCGCCAAGGGAAGAAAATCCATCTTTTATTCCAAATGCAATGAGTCCACCTTCCTCAAGCTGTGCAATAACCGAGCTGTACAAATTTCCAAATTTCTTTGCTTGTCTGTTTCCACTGGGAGAGATTCATCCCAACACTGAGTTCATACATGAGGAATGAAGCACAGTTCATTGCCAGCAGGTCTGGAATTTGGCTCTTTTCAGTGCATTCAGGACTTGAGCAAAGCTTAGATAAAGCTCAAGAAATGAAGCAAAGAAATGGGTCAACCAGAGGAAGCTGTGGACTTAGCAACCTTTTATGTCAGCGTTTTCCTTCCAATGGTTACCATATATAATTGGCCAAATGTAATTTTCTCCTCTTCCCTTCTGCTTCAAATGGCACATGTCACCACTGAGAAGTAGTCAGGGTACTGAATATAATATTTTCAAGTTTTTCAAGTTTTCAGTATATCACATTTTCATTTTCATATGAGAAGACATAGGGTCCTTCATTTCTTTCCTCCCTTCCTTTTCCTTCCTTCCTGCCTTCCTGCCTTACTGCTTGCCTTCCTTTCACCTCCCTCCCTCTCTCCCACCTTTCCACCTTCCCACCTTTCCTTCCTTCCCGCCTTTCTTTCCTTCCCTTCCTTACCTTTCTTCCTTCCCTCCATTCCCTCCCTTCCCTCCCTCCCTTCCTTCCCTTTCTTCCCTCCCTCCGTTCCCTCCCTTCGCTCCCTCTCTTCCTTCTTTCTTCCCTCCCTCCTCCCTCCTTTCTTTCTTCCCTCCCTCCTCCCTCCCTCACTTCCTTCCTTCCTTCCTTCCTTCCTTCCTTCCTTCCTTCCCTCCCTCCTTCTTGCCTTTCCTTCTTACTTTATTTTCAGAACATCAAAGCCACCTCTCTCCTCTTCCTCTAACTTCCAGTGATTTTGTCTTTTGAAACATAGTCTAGCTCTGACCTATTTTGGTGACTTGGATTGCCATGGAGATGTCTGATTTCTTAATTTAAAATATCTTCTGCCCAACTCAAACTACCTATTCACTTTAACTGTGAAAGCTGACACTGAGAAATATTTTTTTGAGAAGCCAAAAATCCAGAATGCAAATTACCTGAGGTGACATTGAGATGCAGCAACCGCATCCTGGTGCCATCTGTTCTTCAATAAACCTTAGTCCTAAAGTGGAAGAAACTATTTCATCTCATGTACAACAATTACCTGTGGTTCCTGTTCTTCCTGTGGCTGGATAGATCCTGAACCAGACTTTTACACCATTGTTGGGTGTATGAGCGCTTTCTTTAGCCTCTCGTGTCGGAGCATCAGTTCTCAGGTCTACAGGTTCCTTAAAAACCATGAGTTGCAGTTCATTGTGAGAATAAGTATGGTGTTTTCTTGGTCAATTTAGACAATTCGCCACTAAACAGAAGGAAGTCTTAGTCATGAATCATAAAATAGCAGTAAACCATTCAAACGAAATACAGCAGAAGGAGAAAATTTCTTGAAAAGTTAAAGAAGTATATCATTGAACCCATGAGTAGGAAGTGAGCCTTATGACACATGTATTCAGGCAGACACAAGATCTCCTTTCTCTACATTCCTTTCTCTATTCCTCTTTCTCACTCATATACTTACTTACTCAATAGCAGTGTATAGAGTGGGTATGAATGAGTACGGTGTCTGGAATTACACTTCCTGGGTTTGAATCCTAACCATTCTGTGCCTCAATTTTCTCTTCTGTAAAATGGTGCCTAATAATAATATCTACTTCACGGGGTTGCTGTGAAGATTAAATGAGGTACCACGTGTAAAATACATGTAAAGTATTTTGCACAACATCTTGCACCTATTTAGTTCCCTCAGAACTAAGCTATCTCTGATTGCTTATCCATGCCCATGACTCAAACACGGTGACATCTGTTCTGACTTTTATAAGTGACTTTAGTTCTAGAGCTCTCCAATAATTGACTCTGATATACTGATATACCGCTGTTCTATATTCTTGGTAGATAGCCACTCCTGGTCTAGTCATCTGTGGTTAAAAGGGACAGTGCTGGGACCATATTAGTAGGAGCTAATACTCAGTGCATGGCAGCACTACTCTAAGCACTAATACTTACTAATTCATAACAACCCCTAAATAGTTACTAGCTTTAATCTCATTTGTAAAATGAGCAACCATAAGATAAAGAAATTAAAAGGCCGGGCGTGGTGGCTCAAGCCTGTAATCCCAGCACTTTGGGAGGCCGAGACGGGTGGATCACGATGTCAGGAGATCGAGACCATCCTGGCTAACACGGTGAAACCCCGTCTCTACTCAAAAGAATACAAAAAACTAGCCGGGCGAGGTGGTGGGTGCCTGTAATCCCAGCTACTCGGGAGGCTGAGGCAGGAGAATGGTGTGAACCCGGGAGGCGGAGCTTGCTGTGAGCCGAGATCACGCCATTGCACTCCAGCCTGAGCAACAGAGTGAGACTCCGTCTCAAAAAAAAAAGAAATTAAAGTAATGGAGCTGATAACAGCAGAACCAGGATTTGAGCCCAGGACTCATGGTCTTATTAGTCTATCATAGTGTCATTCTTAGTTATGAAGTCAACTCTCAGAAAGGAGGCAAAAGAGCTGTTCTATAAAAAAAGGATTGTAGACAGGGAGAAATGATTAGCCTGCTTGCACAAGAGAACCTTGAGGTCATCCATTTTTAAGAAGGCAGAGCCCTCTGTCTGTGTGAACTGATTCTAAATTCTAATATGACCTGAAATCTCAGGATGCATAATTTTTTGACTCTAAGTCTTAAGGGTCTTTGAATGAGATGCTGGAATCACAGAGAAACACAGTATTACTGAATAACATTCATAGAATTTGCATTTTATTAACCTCTGAAATACATTTATCTATAGGCATTTATTTTTATTTTTTTGAAGATGGAGTCTCACTCTGTCACCCAGGCTGGAGTGCGGTGGTGCGATCTCACCTCACTGCAACTTCCTCTCCCAGGTTCGAGTGATTCTCCTGCCTCAGCCTCCCGAGTAGCTGGGACTACAGACATGCGCCACCATGCCTGGCTAATTTTTGTATGTTTAGTAGAGACAGGGTTTTGCCATGTTGGCCAAGTTGGTCTCAAACTCCTAACTTCAGGTGATCCTCCCCGCTCAGCCTACCAAAGTGCTGAGATTACAGGTGTGAGACACTGCACCTGGCCACCTGTAGGCATTAAAAAAAATTTCCTAAGTACATATGCATGCGTTCATAGGAATATATTTATATGAATGAATATATATTATCTTATGCATATAAAAGTTTTCAATATAAATGCTTTAAATCATGAGTTCTGTGGGTACATATACTACTCTGAGAACTCTTAAGTCCAAATATCACTTAAGTCAAACTTAATATTTCTATGTTCTTGACTCAAATTCCAGTAAAGGTAAAAAATAAAATGATCTTCTAGTCATAGAGTTATGGTCTGAATTTCAGCTTTAGAATCATCTACTGGCCCTGATAAAAATAGAAAAAGAGATCTTTGACTTTTTATAGAGTGACATATTTCTCTCTTCCTCTCTGACTTTCTAGCCTTCTTTATTTTTCTTCTCTCCAAAAAAAGAAATCTCATTATAATTTCTTTTCCTAACACTTCTCACCCCCACTAGCATCAAACAAATCTACCACTTCTAAAATGCTTCTTTGTTGCAGACACAAATCTCCCAGTGTATTAAGAACCAAATACTAAAAAATTATCAGCAGTTTTTCCAGTTCCCAGTGGATAACTCAAAGCTTTGCAAATGCAGTCCAGCCACCTAAAACATCCCAAGGATTTAATGACTGAAAAGAATTCATTTTAGGTGAAGTGCTTTTAAATCCTTCAATTCTGTAAGTAGGATTTCTATGCCCTAAGATGGTTCAGATTAATGTGTTTCAAAAATGTTTTACTGCCACTCATGTCAATGGGTGCATCTGCTGTGGAAGGAGGACATAAGATAAGAAAACCTTCAATGTGCCCTTGAGGATCTTAAAATTCAGAGGGGAAAGTAAGGTCTACACAGAAAGTTCAAGGGAGAAAACATTAAGGGTCAAACTAATTATTCTTATCCTTTAATTGTCACAGCATACATTTGAAAACTGGAATCATTTTTTTTTTTTTTAACACAGGATCTTGCTCTATTGCCCAGACTGGAGTGCAGTGGTGTGATCATCACTCACTGCAACCTCCAGCTCCTTGGCTCAAGTGATCCTCCTGCCTCAGCCTCCAGAGTAGCTAAGACTACCAGCATATCACAACACCCTAGAATTTTTAATGGCTTAATGAAAATATTCAAAATAGTAGGCTGCAGTGGCTCAGTCCTGTAATCCTAGCACTTTGGGAGGCCGAGGCAGGTGGATTACTTGAGGTCAGAAGTTCGAGACCAGCCTGGCCAACATGGCGAAAACCCATTTCCACTGCAAATACAAAAATTAGCCAGGCATGGTGGTGCACGCCTGTAATCCCAGCTACTCAGGAGGTTGAGGCAGGAGAATCACTTGATCTTGGGAGGCAGAGGTGGCAGTGAGTCGAGATCTTGCCACTACACTCCAGCCTGGGTGACAGAGCAAGACTCTGTCTCATTAAAAAAAAAAAAAAAGAAATAGAAAAGAAAATATTCAAAACAACACTAAAATAAGTTATCAATAATTAGAATAAAATTGTACAAAAAAAAGTCTACTAGTGTATGAAAACATTTACAGGACTAACACTATTCTGTGGGCAATACTTTAGCTCTTACTTATTGGTTAGAACTCTTGTCTTCCTTGACCCCATCATTTTCCATATTCAGGGGTAATTCCTGTGCAGAGGACATCTTTCTTTCATGACTTGACTCTGTTCTACCCTCTTATTTTTCACATCAAATGTGTCAAATCCTGCCTCATGTCAAATGAGGAACTTAGTTCAACGTTTTATCAATATTGTATTGTCATTTATCCTCAATGTTAAGGAAATATATACATTTTGCATTGGGTGGTGCCTTTTTATTGTCAATGGATAGAGTGGCCAGCTGTCCCAGTTTTTCCAGAAATGAGGGGTTTCTTGGGATGTAAAACTTACAGTGCTAAAATAGAAAAGTCCCTCACGATAGATAGGAAACCCAGTACTCAAATCGATTCAATTAAGAAAAAATATCCTTAACTGGTATATCAGGGAAGTCTGGTAGCTTCAGGCATGACTAGATCCAGAGGCTGGAAGGGCATCATCACAGTCTCTTTGTACTCTTGGTTCTGTTCCCTCCCTCCTTACATTCTATGCTAACTTTAATTCCAAACCCCACATAGTGACATATCAGCTGCAGGCTTAAATCCTCCCAGATTCAAATGTAGAAAAAAGAGACATCTTCTCTCTTGTATTCCCAATAGTTTGAAGAAGCATCTAGATTTTGTTGGCCCAAGCTGGGTCATATGCCCGGTCCTGACCCAATCCACAAGGCTCATGTGCCCATTCTCTAAGCCAAAGAAAAAGAAAGGTTGCTTAGTTTAGGCCTAGGTGCCATGCCGACTTGTGTATCTAGATTGAAGTCAGAACCACTCAAACCACAGGAACTGAGATGAAAGACACAAGAGGTTCTTCAAAGGAAGCCCAAAAGCGAAAAAAAACAAAATAAAGTAAGTTCTAGGAAGCACAACCCTTCATCCCAGAATCCACAGAGCAAAATTTGGTGGCATCCCTGTGAGATATTTCACATCACCAGTATGTGAAGTAGATCAGTTGAGAGCTGTTGGCTTAAGAGAGGCCTGTAGAGAATGTTGACTGGGAGAGGCGTTGACTTAAGGGAGAAGTTGACATGGCTGCACAATAAGGGTGGGTTCATATCAATATTTCGTGAACAGTGATACTATTAATTTTAAGGTAACTTTTTAAAGATCTTCTATAGTTTTTACTATGTTTCATAGTAAATTTTTCTGACTTTTGAATTCTGTTGTTGCTTGTTCTTGTTCCTAGGCAAAGGAATTGTGTGTTTTGAAGCCACAGACATAGAGAAGGCAGAGGCTACGTGGCTGTCAGAGGAAGTTTGAATTGGTTAGTTCCAGGTTAGCCCACATATGCATTGGACAGTGTTCAAATTGCCTTATCTGCTTTTCACTGGAGTTACAAGAAAAGAAACTTGGCTCTGTCATAAAGTAGTACAATTCATTTCATTCTAGTCTTGAAGCTAATGGAGGCCAGAAATGTAGCAACTTTTAATAAGAATAAATTCTTGATTAAAAATTAGAGAAATGATTTGAAATCATACTTTAGCTAACTTCATGGATTCTCTGTGGGATTAATCACTCAGTTTCATTCAAAATAAAAATAAAAACAGGTGTGTCTACAAGACTGTACTTGTGGCTGGGCACGGTGGCCCACGCCTGTAATCCCAGCACCCTGGGAGGCCTAGGCAGGTGGATCATGAGATAGGAAGATAGAGGCCATCCTGGCTAACATGGTGAAATCCTGTCTCTACTAAACACACACATACACACACACACACACACACAAACACAATTAGCCGGGCGTGGTGATGGGCACCTGTAGTCCTAGCTACTTGGGAGGCTGAGGCAGGAGAATGGCATGAACCCAGGAGGCAGAGCTTGCAGTGAGCCAAGATGGCACCGCTGCACTCCAGCCTGGGCAACAGAGTGAGACTCCATCTCAAAAAAAAAAATAATAATACAAAAGAAAAAAGAAAAAAGACTGTACTTTATCTAAATCTTAGGCAGGAAAGAATAAAAAAAATCTTAAAATGCTTTTGTCCTCCCAGGAATGAAACAGCGGCCAAGCCTCAGTGCTCCCCATGTGACTTATTCATTTTAAGACTTCTTGGGAATAAATAACATTTTGTATTTCTAGCATTCTTCTTGCTTTAACATACCCTGTTCTTATTTGTTTCTCACAACAAGTCTGTAAGGTTGGCAGATAATGTATTCTACTTTGTAGATTGAATAAACTGATGTAGAGTAGATAAATAATTTGGCCAAGATTACACAACTACTTTAAGAATTTAAGACCACCCTCTGGGAATTGTGAGTTTTTATTATAACCACCAAATATCATCCCTGGTAAGCTGTGTAATCTGGTAACTGCTTCTCCACAAGTTGACCTTGGTATGGAGTAATTCATTAATGTATTCATTTATTGAATGCAGCTGTTCTAAGGACTCTGTTGGGTGATGGAGATAGAGAGATAAGTAAGGCATACCTCCTGCCCCCAATAGGCTCTCAGTCTAATGTGATTTCCTTTCTTTACCAGAAAAAGTTAAATATAAACAACTTTTTGACTATGTATCATTTTTCCTTTGTATACTTCTGATTATTATGAATGTAGACTGCAAACAAAATCTTAATTTTCACTATTTACTATGTTCCAATAACTATGCTAGGCAAAATTTTCATTCAGCTTTCAACTCAGACGTGCAGAGAAAATATGGATTATTCAGTTTGTTTATAAGTTATCTGATCTTCCCTCCAAGGCCAAGTACTTTGGTTAAAAACAAACAAAAAAAATCAGTTTTGTTCTAATTCCATTTAGAACTTAGTTCAATCTATCTAATAATTTAAACAGTCTCTTAGGTAGTTGTTCAAGTAACATTTAGGAAACCGGTCAAATTTTTCTAAATAGTTTCAGTTTGAATGTCAGAGGTTGAATATCACTACCCATTCACTTTTTTGTATTTTTTTCTGAAACAAATTCTAACATTGGCCTTCCCCAACCCATACCCCCTTACTATTATTACCCCAAGAAGGCTCTCAGTCCAACCAAGGAGAGAATCTTGGACCCTGAATGGCTGAAAGGAAAAACTTAGTAATTTAAAAATTGTAGCTCCTATAAAATATATCTTATCTCCCAAAATTTCCAAAGAAACTCCAAGAAAGAGGTGATATTCACAGATGAGTTAGTTGAGGTTTTTAACAACATGTTTAAGGCCACGGAACTAATTTATTTTGCCATGCACTTAATGATTTTGTCATACCACCACAACTTCAGATGTGACCACACAGTCATCACAGGAACAGAGATGCTCTGTGAGGCTTCCACTCTAGGCGAAAGGGCAGCTTGCAGTCTACTCTGCAGAGAATGCCTCCTTTATGTTACATGGTGCCTGGTGCATAGTAAGTACTCAGTAAATATTTGTTCACCTCAGTGGAGCTGAGAGTTAATTCTTGCAGTGGATACGGGATGGTTTTGTTTTTATTTTCTCAACCTTTGTTTCTCTGAAATCCCTTACACATCTGGTCCCCAAATCACCAACTGTCTGAGCTAGAAGGCATTTAGAAATCAGCTAGTCTCGGCGGGGCTCAAGTCTGTAATCCCAGCACTTTGGGAGGCCGAAACGGGCGGATCACGAGGTCAGGAAATCCAGACCATCCTGGCTAACATGGTGAAACCCTGTCTCTACTAAAAAATACAAAAAACTAGCCGGGCGAGGTGGCGGGCGCCTGTAGTCCCAGCTACTGGAGTGGCTGAGGCAGGAGAATGGCGTAAACCCGGGAGGCGGAGCTTGCAGTGAGCTGAGATCCGGCCACTGCACTCCAGCCTGGGCGACAGAGCGAGACTCCGTCTCAAAAACAACAACAACAACAACAACAAAACAACAACAAAAAGAAATCAGCTAGTCTCAAACTGGTATCTTAAGCTAGAGAAACCAGAGTACAGGGACACGAAGCTGGGATGGCCAAGCTGGGGTTAGCCCAGGCTGCTGACTCCCAGGCCAGCTCTCTTCCCCGAGCCCTCCCATCTGTAGGAAGAAGCCTCCTGCTGCTGCTGCAGGTGCTGATCGTCACCACCACTGACATCATCGTTATCTTCATCATTCCTCCTCAATTTTATTGAGCTGGGCATTCACAGCTTTTCAGGATTATTTTAAGAGCTTTGTACATATCAATTTGTTTAAATCGCACAGTCTTACAAGGTGCATATACTTACTATCCCCATTTCACTGGTGAAGAAACGTCTTGCCTTACTCAAGGACATGCTGCTGGTGAGTGGCAGAGCTGCAATTTAGATCCAGGCAGTCTGGCTCCAGGGCCTGTTATCCTACCCTTTACAAAAACTATTCATATTCTCTGATTTGAGTCTCACTATTATCCTTTCAAGTAAGAAATATTCTCATTTAACGGAGGAGGAAATTAAGTTCAGGGCTATGATGTGTCAAAGGTCACCCAGCTGGCCAGTGGCAAAGCCAGGACTATGCCAGGTCTGTCTGACTTCAAGTCCAGCACTCCTTTTATCATATCATGCTGCCAGGAACTGCCCAGGCCCCATCCCATCCTTCCTGCCCTCCCCTCTCCACCACAGACGTCTCATATATGCTTACTGTGACATATTTCCCTCCATACTGTCCTTCTATTCAAAACATCTTAAGTATGGTCTTATTCTGGCCCCACATCCACCTAGTCTGTAGTTAGAAATCAACCTGAAAAACCAATTCATGTGTAGATGTTAAGTGTTAACCTGCTCAGAAAAAAAAAACAGATTTTTTTTTTTTTTTGAGACGGAATCTCGCTCTGTTGCCAGGCTGGAGTGCAGTGGTACAATCTCAGCTCACTGCAACCTCCGCCTCCTGGGTTCAAGTGATTCTCCTGCCTCAGCCTCCCAAGTAATTGAGACTACAGGTGTGCACCACCACGTCCAGCTAATTTTTTGTATTTTTAGTAGAGACGGGGTTTCACCATGTTGGCCAGGATGGTCTCCATCTCCTGACCTTGTGATCCACCCTCCTCAGCCTCCCAAAATGCAAAACAAAATTTAACATGGGGTACAAGCTTAAGAAATAACTCTTTAGAAGTAGGACCTCAAGCAACTGCCAGTCCAGCAGATGTCCCAGTTTGTCCAATGCCTCTGTCAATGGTACCATATACCTGGTTGACCATAGAGGAAAACTGTTCTCTCCCTTCCCTAGGAAGGTGCTTGGCTTCAGGAAGCAACTCAAAGCCTGATCTCAGTCTATCCCTTCTTCAATCACCCATTCTCGTTTATTCTGAGAGGGAAGTGGCAGACAGACCCGGAGCTCATGCACCATGAGAGGGAAGAGATGTTTTCATTCTCTTCCCTGTTTTATAGCTATACTTCCTAGGGGAGAGCAGAACTGCTGAGCTGGCTGAAGACAGCATGTTAGGCTGGAGGACAATAAAGCCACTTAAGGGCCAATTACTCCTTAAAATGAAGAGACTATCTGACCTCAAGGAGAGAAGTCTGAGAATCCAACATCCTAAATCTCCAATATAAACTACAGTCACGGTGAAACCAACTAAGAGGAAGAAAAGTATAAAAAATAATCATTCATCTCATCACTAATATTACTGTGTACATACACACTGAATTTACAAAGTTATATACTGTTACCTTGGTCATCATCTAGCAAGTATTTAACTAAGTCATTTTTTTGGGAAAAGATACTGTATTTTTTTTTTTTTTTTTTTTTTGGAGGGGAGATCTCACACAGTGCCTGACAAATAGAAGAAATATTCAGGAAATATTGGTTGCTATTGAATCAATGATTCAATATTGTTACCTTATTATACAGATTCTAAACTAGCCAAGTTAAACTTCTATTTTCATTTTCATTTTGTTAATTTGCAAATATTTGCCAAGTGCCTACTGTGTGCCAGGCGCTAGGATATGCATTTAAGAGCACACACAGTTGCTGTGATCTTTGAAATAATACAATCTAAGGAGAAGACTGCCAAAAAATAGTTATGAATGAGGTGAGTTATATAAAGGGGAAACCATGATGTTATGGGAGGGTAGGTTGGGCAGATTCAACTTGTTTGGGGCATTCATGACATCCATCTTCCCTGCGCAAAGGAGGCTTAATTTCCAAGGTATGTGGGGTTTAATGAGTCAGAGAGGAAGGATAAGTAGCATCCAGGAATATGCAAAGTTAAATGCCAGAGAAGGAATGCTGCTTTAGAAGAAAAGAACAAAAGAAAGCAAGTGTGACAGAAGTAAAAAGGAGATCAGGGATATGATCTTGGATGACTTCTAGGCCATGAGTAGGACATTAGGCTTTTTCATAAGGGGATTTTTAAAAGACTGATATGGTTTGGCTCTGTGTCCCCACCCAAATCTCATTTTGAATTGAACTCCCATAATTCTCACTTGTTGTGGGAAAAGCCTGGTAGGAGATAATTTGAATCATGAGGGAAGTTTCCCCCATACTGTTCTCGTGGTAGTGAATGAGTCTCATGAGATCTGATGGTTTTATCAGGGGTATCTGCTTTCGCATCTTCCTCATTTTTCTCTTGCCACTCCCATGTAAGAAGTGCCTTTTGCCTCCTGCCATGATTCTGAGCCATGTGGAACTGTAAGTCCAATTAAACCTCTTTTTTTCTTTCCAGACTCTGGTATGTCTTTATGAACAGCGTGAAAATGGACCAATACAAAGACTTTCTGGCTGCCCTGGTGGAGGGCAGATGACCAAGGGTCGATGGTAGGAGACTGCTGTACTACACAGAAGCAAAAGTGCGACAAGTGACTTTATTCATCAGCAAATAGAATTTCTCAGATGAACAGCATATAAATTCAGACAGCTACCAAGGCGTTTTCGTAGCATATCTCCAGAAATCTTTAGAATTTGAAAAGGGAAATAATAAAAATCTAGTAAATAGACAGCAAGATCAGATGCTGATGGGTGGGTGGGAAGAATTAAATGATTAGTCAGAGCATGAATGCCCAGTGCCTTCTAAGTGACCATGAATATTCAGGTAAATGTGTCTGGCTGGAAGATTACTGAAACAGCAGGCACCCAGTGGACAAAATGTACTCAAGTAAATCTCTAATTAACAGACAACGTGGTATTGACTGATGCCCTGTTAGGTTCTGAGCCTGGGTGTACAGATGGGAGCCAACATCCAGGCAAAAGATTAAATATTCAGTAACCATCTGGATAGGCCTTGCCATCACACCAGACGTCTGGATTGTTAGAAACATCTGGAATACTGACCTGATCTGCTTTTTGTATGTAAGTCTGCATTGTTGCAAGTCCAGCCACAAGGACTGGGAGGGGTTTCAATTATCCACCTGCTCTGGTAGGAGCCCAGATAAATCTATGTTCAGGTAATTTCGATAAATTTCAATGCCAACACTTCCATTACCAAGAATCTACTTTTTCCTTTTTTATGCAAAAGACTTGACCTTAGAGTGTTATGCTAAAATACTAATGCCTTTTTACATTAGTTGTCTCTTTAAAGCACATGTAAATTTCTGTCTCCTTAAACATGGTCAGCAACCCATTATCTCACCATGTAAATTTTAGTGACTTCTGAAATTATCCTTCTTTGGACTGAGGCATCTAAGACAGGAACACTTGCCTTTCCTGAAGTCAGGGGCTTTCACGGTTCCTGGCAGAGTTGGCTTTGCTTGTTGCTTCCTCTTAGATGCCAGGAACAAGTGTTTCCCTGACTGGTCTCCCTCAGCTTTAAAATAGGATTAGAACTAGAATTTTAAGGGTGATCACTAAGGCCTGATCAATAATCTTCTTAGAGACACTGAAAGCCAACTTGGAGGAAAGCTATGAAGATGACAGAAAATTCAGGAGCCTCAGAGTCTCACAGTTGAGACTGCCTCTGCCTATGCGCTGAGTACATCTACAAGGCAGTGCAGTTCTATTTTTTGAAGTGAGTGGAGAAAGCAAATCAGAATAACTAGCAAAAGGAACACATTTCCTCTGTTTTAAGACTTCTTTTCCAGTTAATCAAGTCACTCCTCAGTCTGTTAAATACCAGACTCTGTTGTAACTTAAAGGACGACATCCTCATCAAAATATTTGGGGATGTCACTCTGTATTGTATTGGCTTTAGATTTATGAGACATGAGTTCAAATCCTGGTTCTGCTACTTCCTAACTGTTAGATGTTTTTAAGCCTAAAGTTCCTCATCTGTAAAGTGGAATTGGTAGAAGACATATCGTACAGGAGTTTTCTGAGGATTAAATGTGATAATTAACACAATGACTAACATACTACTTAGCACTCAAGGAAAATTAACTGGTGAGTTTTAAATAAAAAGAAACCCATCTTGAATTTTTTTGAAAATAAAATATCACTTCTAACATATTATTTGTATGAATTTTTTTGATATTCACATATGAAAGTGTACTAAGGGTCATAGATCCCTCTATAATATGATAACATTGCTCTTGAGTTTTTTGTGTTTTTTGGATTTGATTTCCTCTGGTAGTGATCTAGAATATTGATATTTTCTATGACTTTTCAGAAGGCTCTCTAGTAAGATAATCAAATATTTGTTCAAAAGCTTGATAAAGTTAATTTAATAATATTTAAAAAGCTAGTCACATAAATGTAATCTATTACAATATTTTTTCTGATTACAGAAGTCATATACAATCATCATAAAGAATTAGGAAAAATATAGAAGGCATACATAATATAATCGTACATAATTACTTCACCATGAGAGAAACATTAATAACAGTTAGATCTATGAAGGAACTTCAAAAAGGTCATGGAAAAATGGGATTAAAATATGAAAATAAAAAATACAACTCTATTTCTCAACATAAACTTTATTAAGTTTAAGACATTTTGTAAGCAATAATGCCAGCCATTTAGCTCATCCCTAAGGAACTGAGGGTCCTAGAAACTTAACTATGTCCTTACAGTTTTTGCTACATTATTAACTGAAAAAAATGAGTGCCCTTTATACATTTTTTTGTTTTTTTTTTTTTTTTGACAGAGTCTTGCTCTGTCAGCCAGGCTGGAATGCAGTGGCACGATCTCTGCTCACTGCAGCCTCTGCCTCTCAGGTTCTGGTGATTATCCTGCCTCAGCCTCCTGAGTAGTTGGGATTACAGGCACATACCACCATGCCCAGCTAATTTTTGTATTTTTGGCAGAGATGGGTTTCACTATGTTGGCCAGGTGTTGAACTCCTGACCTCAAGTGATCCACCTTCCTCAGCCTCCCAAAGTGCTGGGATTATAGGCATGAGCCACTGTGCCTGGACCCTTTATAGAGTTTTTAAGATTAAAAACATAGAAGTCAGAAGAAGCCAAGTCAGAACTATAGGTTTTGTGCCTAATGATTTCCCATCAAAACTTTCACAAAATTGCCTTTGTTTGATGAGAAAAATGAGCAGGAGGATTGTTGTGATGGAGAAGGCCTCTCTTGTGAAGCTTCCCTGGGTGTTTTTCTGCTAAAGCTTTGGCTAACATTCTCAAAATACTCTAATAACAAGTAGACATTATCAATCTTTGGCCCTTCAGAGAGTCAATAAGCAAAATGCCTTGAGCACCCCAAAAAACTGTTGCCATGACATTTGCTCTTGATCTATTAATTTTTGCTTTGACTGAATCACTCTTACCCCTCAGTAGCCATTGCTTTGTCTTCAGGATCATACTGGTAAAGCTATGTTTCATTTCCTGCTACAATTCTTTGAAAAAAAATCCTTCTGGATCTTGATCCCACTTGCTTAAAATTTTTATTGAAAGCTCTGCTTTTATCTGTAGCTGATATGGGCACAGAGATTTTTGGCACCCATCAAGTGGAAAGTTTGCTTGACTTTAATGTTTCAGTCAGAATTGTGTAAGCTGAACCAAATAAAACGTGTATGGCATTGTCTATTGTTTCTGCTGTTAATCACCAGTCATCTTAAATTAGGGCATGAACAAGATTAATTTTCCCTCACAAATTGATGTGGATGGTCTGCCTCTGTGAGCTTCAACTTCAACATCATCTCATTCCTTCTTAAGACAAATTATCCATTTGTAAGACGCTGATTCCTTTGGGGGCAATATCCCCATAAACTTTTCATAAAGCTTTGATGATTTCACCATTCTTCTGCCCAAGGCTCACCATAAACTTGATGTTTGTTCTTGCTTCAGTTTTAGCAGAATTCATGTTTCTCCAATAAAAGCTAATTTAAAACTGATGTCTTAGCCTTCTTAGTGCCTCAAACTAGATCCTGTTCAGATATGTTATGAGAAGTTAGCATGAGTTAATTTTGGTGCAAAAACTTTTTGAAATCCATGCATAATTTTTCTACATAATGCACATTTTATGTAAAGTTTTTGAAGTCTCCTTCTATTTCCTTGCCGTCTATTTTCTTTCTGTGTGTGTGCACGTGTACCCATGTGATTATTAATATTTAACACAACTGGTATCACCATATATTGTGTTGCATCCCAATTTATAAAATTAAGAATATTTCCCAGTATCCTTGAGTATTTTAAGTAAACTTGAATGTTCAAGACTGCTTAAGATTTTATCCTATTGGTGGGCCTTAACGTGTTTAAGCATGGGAACTTATTTGTGATTAGAAATTGGGTAGAACTTTGGGATTTCCAATGGCCTAAGCCAAGGACTTCCACTTTCTTATTCAAGGAGAAAAAAATTGAGGATTTGTTAGAAGGCTATTGTCTAAGTGATAATAAATTTGGATCAGAGAGGTTCCTACAAGAGTTGAAACATGAGTAATTTAATTGGCTCTGTTATCAACTTATTTCTCCTGAGATGATGAAATTAGTGGCTATCTTCTTTTATCTTGAATTTTAAAAAAAGTTGCAAACTTTGTAGTTTGTCTTTTCAAATGGAAAATTGTGACAATTGGGATCTCTTCCTGCTTTCCTCTATTGGAAGTCTAAGGCAAACTGAAGGTGCAAGAGATTTAGAAGGTCTAATGAAGAACAACTTTTCACATTCCAGAAGTTTTGAAAGATGAAGTCTTTCTTTCTCTAGTTGATGCTAAATGTGGAGCTAGAAGGAGAAGATTCATGGGAGGGAACTTGAATTCATACCATGAATAAATTAAGCTTGATTCTTTTATCTGTAGACATATAAAAAATCTTAAAAAATCAAAAGGAAACATTGATGTGGCTGCTTTACAAAAATAGTAATGATTGCTAAAACCTGCAGGTCCTAGAAATAGAAATTTCACAAAGCCCTTCCATTCCTCTTCCTGTCCAATTCCTTTGCTGTAACTCTAGTTCAGACCTGTCCCTCTAGGCTTACCTCCAAGCCTCTCCCTTTTGCCCAGCGTGTCCTGGAATAGCTGAGCACAACAAGGTAGGAGGGGGAACAGAGCAGAATGTATGCAGGACTTGCATATTCACTTTCCAGCACATCTGTGAAGGTTCTGAAGTTTGAAGTAGCAAAAATACCACTTATGTGCCATTATTACAGATTTCAAGAACCCAGCTCTCTTTCTTTCTTTTGTTGTTTTCTTTCAATATGTGAACTTAATGGCTTCTAGTGAATCTCCAAATGGAAGTTGGATTGGATGTTCCCAAATATCATTACATTTCTCCACAGTCTTGTGGATTCTGGAACATAGAAGCAAATGAATTAAGTGAAAGGTAAAATCCCTTCCCTCCAAATCTCTCCTCTCAATAGTCCATTTGTTTAATATTTTATTTATTAGTTCTCATGTGGTAGATTAAGTTATTGGCCCTAAACATTCACTTCCTTAATCCATACCCATTGAATCCAGCATCCATTTGTCATTTACTCATTTTGACCAATGGAGTGTGGATAGAAGTGATGGTGTTGTACTGGCTTTGAGCCTAGGCTTTAAAAGGCATCATATATTTTTGCTTGCCCTCTTATGCACCTGTCTTTTACCATGAAAGGAATGTGCTAGCCTGCTAATCTAAGAAGGATGAGAGACATGCAGCAAAGTCCACCTGCAGTTTGAAGCCAGGCTCAGCTAATTATATCCAGAAGGCTTTCAGATGCATTGTGAAATAAGTGTTATATATCACTAGAATTTTGTGACTGTTTCTTACACAAAAATCACTGACTGATACATTTATTTATGCATTCATTCTTCTTTCAACACCCACTGATAGAGTATTCATGATCTGTGAGGAAATGTGCAATGTAGGTACTAGGAAAACAACAAAATGAAATATTGTCCTTGCCCTTACAGAGCATATTTTACAGCAAGAAAGTGTCTTAGTCAGTTTGGGATGCTAGAAAAAAAAAATATACCACAGACTGGTACTGGATAGCTTAAAAAATAAACATTCTGGAGAATAAGAAGCCCAAGATCAAGTCAGCAACAGATCTGGTGTCTGGTGAGGGCCCACTTCCTGGTTTGCATCTGGCTATGTTCTTCTTGTATTCTCACTTGCTAGAGGGCAGAGAGAGGAGCAAGCTCTCTCATGTCACTTCTTATAAAAGTACTAATCACATTAATGAAATCCCACTCGCATAACACTAATTACCTTCCAAAGGCCCCACCTCCACATATCATCACACTGGGGATTAGGCTTCAACATACAAATTTTGCAGAGGCACATTCAGTCCGTAGCCAGGAGATAAGTAAACTGGTTATCCTCAGTGATATGAGAGTGGAAAGTACAGGGTATCATGGGAAAACAAAGGAAAGGTATTTAGCCTCAAGAAAGAAAAGTGACATCCTCTTGTCTAGCTCATAGTAGGTCCTATTTGTGAAATAAATTTTCAATAAAAATAATGACTTCCCTAACACTGGAGGAATAAGTAGTAAGGTTTACAGAAATAGAATAATAGGGAAGGCAGAGGAATTCCGGAGAAGTGCTCTAGTCACAGGAAACACAGGGGCAAAGGCCATGATACCAGGAGTAATCAAATATGTATTCAGCTGTCAGGCAGCAGTTTGAGACTGTTGCACTGACACCTATAATACTTGCTATGGTTGGAAAATATCCCCCAAAGTCCATGTATTTGAAAGTTAATCCTCAATGCAATAGTACTGAGAGGTGAGATCTTTAAGAGGTGAGTAGATCGTGAAGACTCTGCCCTCATGAATGAATTAATGCTCTTATTGTGGGGCTGGGTCTGTTTTACAGGAGTGGGTTCCTTATTAAAGGGTGAGTTTGGCTCCCTTCTCACTCTCTCTCATTCATGTGATGGCTTCTGCTATGTCATGATGTAACAAGAAGGTCCTCACCAGATACTGGCACCTTGATATTGGACTTCCAAGTCTCCAGAACTGTGGGACATACATTTCTGTTATTTATAAATTACCTTGTCTGTGGAGTTCTGTTTTATCACCAAAATTGGACTGAGACAATACTCAAACTACAGTGTGCAAAATAATCATCTGAAATACATCTTTAAAATGTATGTTCCTAGTTCTTGTACCCAGAGATCATGACTCATTAGGTATGATGGATAGCTTGAGAATCTGAATCCCAGCAAGTTCTCTAGGTATATCTGAGAGAGCAAAAACCACACAAGTAGAGTAACCCACCAATAAATACAGAATGTTCTCCATGTCCTCAAGTTTGTAAAAAGCAAAATAAAATACTTAATCCCCAGTTGTCTGATTATTTTGGGTTAGTTTTTTTGTGTTCTTTTGAGGGGGGGGGTCAGTGAAAAGCAATTTTAAGAAAAGAATACTATGACTTTGATTTTAAGTAAAATTTCTAAGAAATGTTTTTCTGGGACTTTCATGTTTCCTAAAGGGGCAACATTGCCCTCTATACCCTAAGGTCTAGCCACACTGGATACTTCCTAATGTGTCTGTCATGCCAAATGTTTTTCCCTCAAATTGTCTTTTCTCCTTTATCTTCTTGGTGAAATCCTGTTCATTCCTGCAAAACTGGGTTCAAATGTTGCCTTGGTATACCTTTCACAATGCCCTGCAGGATTAATGACTCATTCATTCATTAATTGTACCATTCATCAACTCGACTAATGTGTTGAGAACTTACCATGTGCCGGACGTTTGTTCATAGCTAATAGTTGGTATTAAATTGACCCAACACTTGGTTTGCTCCAGGCTCTGTGCTAAGCACTCTACTGACATTGCAACCTATAAAATATCAGCTTTTGCCAGTCCCATTTTAAGGATGAGTGACCTGAGGCACAGAGAAGCTAAACAAGTTGTCCAAGATTTCAATACCAATTTCTTACAGAAAATGGAGGTGAGGTATAGAAGCAGCTGGATTGGTTACAGGTGGGTATTTGCCTTACTTAAACCAGGTTTGAACAGTTGGCTGTCTGAAATTGGCTAAGATTTAGCTACTCGTTACAAGAGTAGGTTACAGTGTATTTCCATGTGAAGTTAGGTTACATTCATTAAGTATGAAGAAACCTCTAGGCCAAATTTAAAATATTTAGGCACTGTTAGGTCAGACTTAACAATTTTCTCCTTTTGGTCAAATTCTCAATTTTTTGAAAAATTGACAAAAGCTTTAGACATCAACATCACTATTATTATCATAAATGGGCTTCTTTCATCTCAGTTTGGAGTTCACAAATATTTCGTGTTAGTTTCCATCAGTTTTGGAATCTATCTGCTTTTTTAAAGCTTCAGTTTGAATATGTGGCACTTAGAATGAGTGATTCTGATACGGTTTGGCTGTGTCCGCACCCAAATCTCATCTTGAATTTAACTCCCACAATTCCCACCTGTTGTGGGAGGAACTTGGTAGGAGGTGACTGAACTGTGGGAGTAGGTCTTTCCTGAGCTATTCTCATGATAGTGAATGAGTCTCATGAGATCTGATAGTTTAAAAAAGGGGAGTTTCCCTGTGCAAGCTCTCTTTTTGCCTGCTGTCATCCACATAAGATGTGACTTGCTCCTCCTTGCCTTCTGCCATGATTGTGAGGCCTCCCCAGCCATGTGGAACTGTAAGTCCATTAAACCTCTTTCTTTTGTAAATTTCCCAGTCTCAGGTATGTCTTTATAAGCAGCATGAAAATGAACTAACACAGATTCCATGTCAGTTTTTTTTTCATTTTTTGGGGTGTAGTGAAGGAGCTCAATCCCAAACAATGGCATCTCATAATTTTGTTTAATAATCCCTTCTTTTGGTCAGGTTTTTACCTATGTGAGAGTATTACAAAAATCTAGAGCTTCAGTTATCATAATTTTGGGATTCCAGTCTCAACATGTCATTCATAGGTTATGGTGTCCACATAATCATACATTTAAGTTTGGGTTATTCCAGTCAAAGAGATCAGTTGGTTTTCTACAGATGGCTGCATACAAACATTTAAAACTTTTGAGAGAATACAGCATACCAGGGAGACTATTATTGTGATTATTAGGAGAATAACAACAATAGTTTGAAAACCTACCCAAGTAGGTAGGTATTCAACCCTACCCAGGGTCTCTGTGAATCAAACCAACTAAAATAAAATTAATCAAAGAATGAGCTTAATGAAGAGTCTACCCATTTTAACCAGAGAGCCTGTTGGTTAACCCTCTGCAACTGAGTCTCTATAATATCTGATATATTCAACCATATGCAGTAAGTGTCAGCAACTGCACATATTCCTCCCTGTTCAGCCAATTCTATTATAATTCAACTTCAGCAAAAGAATTTTAACAAGTCTGTTGTACAATCATAATCTTTGTAGTAGAACTTGCTATAGAGCCTCTTAGGAGGGATAAATTTCTAATTATTGCCTTATTTGTAGTTACTCCAAGCAATGGAAAAAGAGACCTAACAAATGGTACCCATCCAGAAGAGTGAAGGCTTTCTGGAAATGTTCTTTTTAACCTATGATGTAGTTTAAGAGGTGTGGGTCAACTTTCTGTTTCTGATTGATTATGGTGTCTGACTGATTATGGAGTAACAAAGTTACTATTAAAATTTCCCCCCTACATTGACCCTTCATCTTCCATTCATCAAGGCCTAAGATAACCCATGTATAAGATTGGCTGCAAAATCTTCCATAAGAAAGTACAACCTGTGTGTGGACACAAGGCCCCTTTTCAAGTTCTGTTGTTCATAGCGGCATAAGCAAGTAAAAGATTAAGAGAACTAAGAGTTTCATGATGGCAGAGGAGTCTTGATCTGTGATCTTGGGAAAGCTGTGTATGTCTAGGATGCCATCTGCTTTTGAAGAGAAGCTTCCCTATTTAGCTTTACCTTAAGGTCTTGAAGGAGTGTACAGTTCCAAGAGTCTAAAGGGTCCTTCTGTTTTGTAAGATTATGAACCCAAGTTTTGAAGTTCCAAAGTCTCGTTGCCATATGGGTGGCAAGGGCAATCTTTCTCTGATGCCATTTCCAGGTCCAGGTTCTAGATTATGAAGGGTTCAATTGTCCTTAGTAGGTGGGGCATAAAAGGATTCCTTCACCTGGTGAAAATATACTTTGGCATAATGCATTAAAACCTTGCAACATTTAGTCATATCAGAGTATAGGATGGTGGAAGATACATGAGGTTCTACTATTAGGAGTATAGTCCTTCCAGTGACTATTTAATAAGGGGTTAATTTATGCTTTCCACTGGAAATGAATCTGGTTGTCATCTATCTGCAGTATCTTTGACCAAGGCAATACAGTTAATTCAGTTAGATTTGCTTAATGCCATAGTATCTGTAATAGCTCATTTAACTATTTTACAGTTTTTCCAGTGAAACAAGTACTGTGATCACTGAAGAATGTCCCATTAGGAATGTTGCATTAGGGAAATGTCCCATTAGGGAAATACATTTTCCTCTAAATTTTTAGCTACTGTTGTAGCATTAGCTTTCCTACATGGGAAAGCTTTTGTGAAGCCAGAAAATATGCATTAAAAATGGCAGTTGAGGCCGGGTGCGGTGGCTCAAGCCTGTAATCCCAGCACTTTGGGAGGCTGAGGCGGGCGGATCACGAGGTCAGGAGATCGAGACCATCCTGGCTAACATGGTGAAACCCCATCTCTACCAAAAAATACAAAAAACTAGCCGGGTGTGGTGGCTGGCGCCTGTAGTCCCAGTTACTCGGGAGGCTGAGGCAGGAGAATGGCGTAACCCCGGGAGGCGGAGCTTGCAGTGAGCTGAGGTCCAGCCACTGCACTCCAGCATGGGCACCAGAGCGAAACTCCACCTCAAAAAAAAAAAAAAAAAAAAAGCAATTGAATGATATCCCTCCATAAATGTTCAAACTGCCCATTCAGTAGTGGAAATGTACCTGAAGTTTTGATTGTCTTCCTTGGATTATGGGTTTGAGAAAACAAACACTGTCGTAAACCATTTTGGAAACTTAAAATAGTCACCACACCAACATTTTATTTTTCAAAATTTGGATTATTTTCTCTCTTCTGTGATGTGTCATGGAATGCAAAGCTTTTAATAGTGGAAATTTTAAAGATGCAGAAAGGACAACCACATGGCCATCCAGGCTCTCCATGAGTCCATGCTTAACATTGAATTTAAATCCTCCTAAAAACAATTTTTGTTTCTCCAATTCAGATGTACAATATTATTTATTAAATGGGTTATCATAGGTTATGTGACTTGGATCATGGAGTTCATTCAAATTGCATATCTTAACAATTTCAGTACTGGTTGAATTAGCATGAAAAATCTGCCAAAGAATTTCCCTTGCATTTAATTAGTTCTTTTTCTGCTTGGGTTAGTAGTTTTGTAAATCAGTCAGTCTCTTCATTAGAGTTCTTGAAATTCTTACCCAGTCCAAATGATATGAACCTAAAGTTATCAGAAATCTGCATTCAATAGTACTTGTCATGGTCCTTCCCAAACTTTCCCTGAACCTTTTGGAAGACCCAACTCTTCAAGATTATAATTGCTAGTAAAGAACTTTCTGAAAAAAGAGTCAGAATTAAGCAATTAACTGTGGACAACAAGTCTTGAAATAGTCATGGTTAAAGACACAATTGGCAAGTAAATTTGGTTATTCCTGTAGCCCATAATAACTTAACATAATAACCACAATTATGACTGATAACATATGCCAAGACATCACAAAATTTTAGAAACTGCATGCAATTTGGGAACATATATTTATAACATATCCATAAAAATATAACTCAAAGAAGGTTAAATGTCATTTCTTATTTAAAATGCTTCCCATATGGGTTAACATATCAAATTTTCTCTTGTTTGGAGCTTCAGGGGCCCTTTGGAATATCCCCAAATTAGATTGAAGTCAGAAAGACTTATTTTTAGAATTTGAAATTTGATTTTGGGAAGCACGTCAGATTTGTCAAAGGTTTATAACACTTAATCAAAATTGGTTCACAGGTCATTGTAAAATAATAGTCATTCATTTAGACTAACTGATAATTAAAAAAGCAAAAATCTTTACTCTCTGATAGAAAGAATACTCAATTTTTCTAACAATCAAAAGACCTAATAAAGACAGCATGAAGCATAAAAAATATTTTTCTCTTTCTCCCCTGCCCCTCTTTTATTTCAGTTTACTCAAAAGGTGAACAAAAATCTTTTGCTATCTCTTATCAGTGTTACACAAAAATCTTGTTTAAAAGAGAAAGCCAAATTCTGATTTTGTATTAGTGAACTTTTGTTATTAATCTTCAATTTTTAGAAAACCTTATAAATAGTTCCCATCTAATTTTAGCCAGCTTGATCATACATAAAATTTCTTTCACAAGATTCATGTTTCACAAACCTTCTACAACTTTTTCTCTTTCTCATTTTGGAAGAGACAGTCATTTTACTTTAGGACTGAATTACTTACTTTTTTTTCTCTTATCTAACACATATCTTTTATGTAAGCTTCCCTTACCAAAAAAAGATGTCTTACTTTCCTGATAAAAAAAGTTGTTTTAGTTACCTTATATTAATTAAATCTTTAAAAACTCTAGTAACCTTAGTTTTTAGTGAAATCCTAGAAAGTTAGAATTTTTGAACTGTTTTATATCAATATTGTGTTGATGAGAACCATTTCATAATTTTTAGAAACATATTTCCTCATAAAATTATTTTTGGGTTTATTAACAAACCTGAATATATTTAGTTTCTCTATATCATATAAAAACAAAATGTTGAAATATAAACTTAAGCTTATGCTTAATAATGTTTCAGTATTTTAACTCACTTATAAATGAGTCAGACTTTTAATGAGTATCTATTATTTAGCTTAACATGACTTTAAGATTTTTAATTTCTAAAAAAAAGATTTTAAAAACAATAACAAGTTCATTTATAAAATTTCATGTCCTTTACATTTATGTAATTTACTCATTTTTAACAATTATGCTTAATTTTTTTTTTTTTTTTTTTGAGACAGAGTCTCACTCTGTCACCGAGGCTGGAGTGCAGTGGCATAATCTCGGCTCACTGCAACCTCTACCTCCCGGGTTCAAGCTATTCTTCTGCCTAATTCTCCCTAATAGCTGGGACTACAGGCATATGCCACCACATCTGGCTAATTTTTGTATTTTTATTAGAGGTGGGGCTTCACCATATTGGCCAGGCTGGTCTTGGACTCCTGACCTCGTGATCCACCTGCCTCAGCCTCCCAAAGTGCTGGGATTACAGGTGTGAGCCACCATGCCTGGCCCCTTAAATTTCTTATTAAACAAAACTATAGCAGGATGAGCTGCAGACAAAAACCCTCAGAAACCGAGTTAAAGAAGGAAAAGGCTTTATTCAGCTGGGAGCATTGGCAGACTCAGGTCTCAAAAAACCAAGCTCCCCAAGAGAGAAATTCCTGCCCCTTTTAAGGGCTTACAACTCTAAGGGGTCCGTGTGAAAGGGCCGTGACTGATTGAGCAAGTAGGGGGTACATGACTGGGGCTGCAGGCACCAGTGATCAGAACAGGACAGAACCGAAAAGAGAGTTACACAATGCTTCCTCAACAATGTCTGGAATCTATAGATAACATAAGCGATTAGGTCACGGGTCGATCTTTAACTACCAGGCCTGGAGTGTGATGTCAGCCTTTCCGACTATTGAATTTCACTTCTCCCTTTTCTTTAACTCCTACTCTCTCTTTCCTTAGAGGCAGAAATTAGGGAGAAGACAATATAAGAGGTGGTCTCCTCCCTTAAAACTAGCCAGTGGAATTCAGGAAATATCCCAAAATATAGTGACTTAGTGTATTATTGCTACCAATAGGGAAGAAGGAAAACACTTTAAAACTTCTCCTTATGTTTCTTAAAGACAGATTTTTCAAAGGAACACAAATGTCCTCAATCCTCTCCCCAGGGAGTTTCAGTAACCAGGAAACATTAACTTTCATCACAGTAGAAGAGACTTCATCACATCAAGTAGACATTGTCACAAACCATTACTCATTCTTCTAAAGGGTCATTCAATTTTTCTCAAAACGATTTACTCTAAACATTTTTTTTTTTCACCCACTGACCATTGTACCCATTTTAGAAAGGGGTGAAGTGAAACAACTCTGGCCTTTTTCTTGATTGACCTGCGTGATTATTGGCCTAAGTGTTAGCTAGGTTGCTCATTGTAATCTCTGCCTTTAGCTTTTTAAATTTCTCTCAACTGAAGTAAATAGGACAGACTGTTTGGGGTTCTATAATGCTGGGGGATTAGCAGGTATCCATTTGACCAAGCCAACCTTCGGAAGATTTAGTCTTTGTTTTAACCCCATTGCTGTCTGCTTTATTTATCCCATTTTTAACAACCATCTAAAAACTATTACCCTCATATTGCATCCCATTTTTAATAACTGACTAGAAATTTTCACCCTACATTTGTATTTCAAAAGAGGTGGCTTAGGTAAAACAGTGTAGAAAATTTGCATCTCAGTGGCACAGAGCTGAGACATCAATGTAATATCATCATTTTACCAAACCTAGGAAGAAGAGTATAGGTAAAAGACCAGTTAAGACAAGACAGCCAAGAAAGGCACCTTAGAGAAAGGTAAGACTTGTTATGTAAATTTAAGCCAACGCCTTTTTCATTGTTTGTTATTGTTTCTGGTGACATTCCTTTTTCTCTTCCTGTTGCACAGAGGCAGACACCTTACAAATGGAGATTTACTTTGTAAATGTAAATTTCTTTTGTAAAAGGCTTTCAAAATAGCTAAATAGTGAAAGTTGTATTTTGGAGACTGATTTAGCTCAATAGGAGGTCTTTTTAACTTAGTTTTTATTTCTTATCAGACCATTAAAGAATAGAGCAAAGAAAGCATTCTCTCTGGGTGGACTCAGAGTGGATAGCTCTCAAAAAGAAACAAGCCTAATTTACCCGGAGGCCTACCTTTTATAAACATTTTACCTAGCTTTCTTTCCACCTTTGGATTGGGATAGTAACTAAGTCAAAAGTTTAGCAGATTCAATTTTTCCTATTAATTACTAGCTTAAGCTTTTTTACTTGCCCTTTTTAAGGAGTCTTTTAAGAGGCAATACAGCCAGGTGCAGTGGCTCATGCCTGTAATTCCAGCACTTTGGTAGGCTGAGGTGGGTGGATCACCTGAGGTCAGGAGTTTGAGAGTAGCTTGGACAACATGATGAAAACCCGTCTTTACAAAAAATACAAGAAGTAGCCAGATATGGTGGCAAGCACCTGTAATCCCAGCTACTAGGGAGGCTGAGGCAGGATAATTGCTGGAATGCAGTAGGTGGAAGGTTTCAGTGAGCCCAGATAGCACTACTGCACTCCAACATGGGCGAGAGAGTGAGACTGTCTTGGAAGGAAGGAAGGAAGGAAGGAAGGAAGGAAGGAAGGAAGGAAGGAAGGAAGGAAGGAAGGAAGGGGGAGGGGGAGGGGGAGAGAGGGAGGGAAAGAAAGAGAAGGAAGGAAGGAAGGAAGGAAAGAAAGAAAGAAAGAAAGAAAGAAAGAAAGAAAGAAAGAAAGAAAGAAAGAAAGAAAGAAAGAAAGAAAGAAAGAAAGAAAGAAAGAAAGAAACCAGGCAATTCAAATACTGAACTTTTTCAGAAGTTTCTTCATATTGCTAGGCATCCTTGGGTGAGCCTAATTCGGGAGTCCTCATTTTTAAATGAACTTCTTAAATAGCAGTGTTAATTTGGAGCATTCTATTGTAATTTTAAATTATCTTTCATAAGTTTTTGCTATTTATATAAGTGTTTGCAGCTTCTGGGGCCTAATATTTCTGCATTTAAAGGTAATAGCCAGAAGGTGGAGTTCTCAATTCTTCAGAAATTAAGGATCTCATTGTTTTGTTGAACCTAGGCTTTACCTGTCAGATCCTCTTGCTCAACTTAGTCAAGAATGTTTCCTGACCTAAGTGTACAAGAAAAAGAAACAAAGGAAATAGAATAGAAAAATCCCTGCAAATTTCTGAATGCCAGAATTTGTACTTCCCTGCACTCATTGCCATTTATTGCTGTTGCAGAATTTTGCTCCTTAGTTCAGCTAAAACCAGGTTCTTGTCATATGACTAGGAAAGAGTAGGTGGACGGACACATTGAAGGGTGAGAAGCTAATTTATTGGGGGTAAGGAAAAAAAAATCTCAGCAAGGTAAGAGAGAGCCCTGCTAACAGGCCCTCCACCTCACACATTGAATACCATGCTACCACACACCCTAGCTGAAGAGCCCAGCCTCCTCCCTGCTGCACAAAGCATGAAATTCCCATGGCTACACCCTGTTCTCCCAGTACACAGGTGGGTCAGAGATTCTCTGGGGACCCTTCCCCTTATCTGCCTCCTGTATCTATCACTGCCAGCTTCTGTCTGACTCAATCAGACTTCTGAGGCCTCTAACTGGATCCAGTCCAGTTATCTATTGGAACCAAGCTGATCCTGGACTCAGTCTGATTCTGGACCCAGTCCACTTTCTGTTGTGACTTCCAAACCCAGTTTAGATCCAATGTTTGCTTAAACAAACTCAGATAGCTCAAAATACAAATTCATAGAGCTTTAGAATCTGTGAGAGAACTTACCCACAATCTCTAGTTGCTATAAGAGAGCAATGGACATAATGGGCTTTGTGTGTACCACTTTTGATAGCTCCATGTGCCTGGAAGTTGTTGGAAGTTCTACTTTGAATCCCACTTCTGACACCATCTGTTAAAAGAAAAACTTTATGCAAATTAAATTTAACAGTGTCAACTAAGAAGAGACAAAAGACCAGATTGCAATGCAGTAACACAAGGCATTTATTGGGGTCTTAGCAATTGCAATCCAAGAGACATAGATTTTGCTTAAAGCCAAATTGTATTCTGAGGAGATGAAGGGGAGTAGGGATTTTCAAAGGGATGCTGATGGTGATTACATAGTTGTTGTTTTGAAAGAATTATCATTGGTGGATGTGGCTGGCTTAGCACATAAGTCCATAGTTCATTGCTTGTTGCTATTTAGGAGTTGCTGCAGTAATGCAAGTCAGCTATTTTTCATGATATTCTGGTTGTGAAGTTTGGCCCAATTCAAAGTTTCGAGGCGAATTTCTGTTTTTGCAAGGTTGAGATTGTGCAAATAATCCTTCTTAGAATGGCTTTCTGATTCCACTTTAGACCTCTGAACCAGAGTAACTTTATTTTGTAGAACATGTTTCACAACTGAGTTTGATTGAGCAAAGAATGATTTATGAATTGGGCAGTCCCTCAGGACCAGAATAGGTTCAGAGTGATTTTTGGGCTGCTACATGGTCAAATAACCTTAATGGACAGAAAAAGAAAAGTGATGGATAGAAAACAGAAGTGAGGTATGTAAACAGTTGGATTGCCTATAGCTGGATGTTTGCCTTATTTAAACCAGGTTTGAACAGTTGGCTGTCTGCAATTGCCTGAGACTGGGTTACTTGTTATAAGAGTATGTTAGAGTGTGTTTATACATCAAGTCAGATTATGGTTCACTATGTATGAAGAAATCTTTAGGCCAAACTTAATGTATCCAGGCAGGCAGCTTTAGGCAAAGGTTAATTTAATAAGACTTGAAGGCAGAGCTCCTTAAAAGGATAAGTGTGTCAGGAAGATGAGCAGGTGGCTCCCAGGCCAAGGAAAGGATATTGCATCAGATCTTTGGTGTTTCAGGGCATAAAAAGATACTCTGGCCAGTTCCTTGGGAAGGGACTGGGGGAAAGGAAAAAATCATCAATGCTATTGGCCCATAAAATGTAGAAATCTCAGCTAGTCTGTCTGAAACCAGTGTCTAGGAGTTGGTGGGTGGCTTGGTGAACACAAGCTTTTCTAATGCTAAACGTGAGCCTGCACTGGTACCTGTGGTAGAAGCCAGAATGAGGATACATACTGCCACCCTGTGCCTCTAGACCAGCTGGGTGATCCCTCAGTTCCACTACCACATCCCTCTAGAGCAGCTACCATTCAGCAGCCAATACTTCTCCTCATGGTGACAGTTGAAGAGGACATAGCCTTATTCTCTTTCCATCTACCTAAACTAAGGGGACTCTCCAATTTTAGCAGTGGTTTAAAATAGCTGTAGTGAGCCGAGGCCATGCCACTGCACCTCCAGCCTGGGTGACAGAGTGAGACTATGTCTCAAAAAATAAATAAATAGAAAGAAGAAAAGAAAGAAAGAAAGAAAAGAAGAAAGAAAGAAAGAAAGAAAGAAAGAAAGAAAGAAAGAAAGAAAGAAATCGTATTTAAATGGCTTGCTTCAGTCAACTTTTTGGCTGTGTCTATGTGATGTTTGATTTTTCTTTTAACTGATCTGACTGATTTCGTTTAACAGAAACAGAGATGTGTAATCTAGGGCATAACGTAGGCACAACGAGAGTCACCTATGCACAACCACTTAAGTAATTTTAGTAACTGTTGGTGGATTCCATATAAATGCAAGTCACTCTGCTTAAGGAAACAGGAGACTCAAGGCTGGGGGAAAAGGGATTTGAAATATAGTAGAATCACAACACACGGGGACTCACACAGACACAAAGGAGCATATTACAATGGTAAAGGAAGAGCAGAAAAGCTGCAAATAGTTAAGCCATCCAGTGTTTAGGTTCTTCAGGAGACTTCTTAAAATCACATTTCACCATTGACTAATGGTCCAAGTTTGGTCAGATTGGATTTCAAGGCTGCTTTAATAACCTGCCTTGAGCCATTGCTTCTGCAGTTGGATGACTTGCATCTTGTAGACATGACCTTTGCCTCTGAATGTACGCTCAGAACTGCATCAGAATCAAATGCTGTTAAAGAAAATCTATATTTCTCAGTTGGGTAATGGAGGAGAAAACAAGGTTGGAAACTGCATGCTTTCCTGTCTTGTTCCACTGACCAAGACATCTTCCTTAAACGTACTCATCTTACAAATGCATTTTGGTAGCTTTCACCATTTTCAATATCACTGAGGAAGATCAAAAGCCTCTAGCATATGTCTAAACTGAGTTTGAAGTGTAAATACAAAAACAACTGTATTGAAAGAATAAATTTGCCCAGGAATGCACTGTTACATTGAAGGTCTACCTCTTTGAACACATGTCAGAGTTCCTAAGGTGACCTGTACTTTAATGTAATATGGAAATGAGGACAAATGACAACAGTTTGGCTCTGTTTATTTTTCTAATTCTGTGGGACTTAATTTCACACAGGACAAGCTAATGAATTTTTCCCAAGAGAAGTTGTAAAGGAAGTGAGTTGCTCCTGGGGTTATAAACGGTGGCTCCACAGAAAATATTGAGCTTAATGTTTCTTACATCATCCATAGTTCGTCCTAGGACACATAACTGATAGTTAATCCTGAAGGTTTCAAGATATGCCTGGTTCATTTCAGACTCCAAAGAGTCAACAACAACAGAATGGTGGCTTTCAATTTAGTACACTCTTGTTTCCTAGCAACAAAGGCCACAGGAAGTTGAGGCCCATTAAGATAAAGAAGAAAACACAAAGCTGTTATTGCTCCGAGGCACTGAAATACCTCTTTAGACCACTGAACTTTCAATTAGTCTGTTTTATAAATTAATCGTTGCTTTCACTGAAATTCTGTGTGTATGTCTATATACATACATAAAAGAAACAAGAAAGAAATCATAGAGCTATGTCATAAAGCAGCAGCACTAGAGGCTGAATTACAATCTTCATCTAGATTGAAGATTCTGAGAAATCTCTGTGTAGATTTAAACATCTTTTTGACAATGGTAGGCTTCCTTTTGAGTTAACAATGTAGGAGTCTTTGCTCTAAAAAGGAGAACTTTTTAGCATGTCTAATTTTCTCATCAACGGCAAATTAGCAAATAAAATATTTGGGTGCTTAATCTCTAATCTGCATAATAATAAATGCTCTCAAAACAAAATCATCTATTTTATATTCTTAGTGGAAAACCATTTTATACAGATTTTGGAGGAAATGTAATGCTCTACATCGAGAAAGCCAATATTTACTTTCCAATTTTTAAAGAGCTGTGAATAATAATTTGTCATTCTCCTCCAGCTCTGAGCTTTTTCTCCAAGTAAATTTAGGCAAAGATCTGGAAGCCCTCATTTTTCATGCTCATGCTGAAACGATGTAGACTCTTAGAACTTTAGCATTAGCTCAATTCATGTTTGGGAAAGATGAAAAATGAGGAGCAGGAGAAAGAGGAGCAGAGAGAGGAGGAAAAAAGAAGAAAGAAGAGGAGGAGAAAGAGAAAATGATTTCTGTCTGAGTTTAATTTAAAGTAATTGTAGACTTGTGGGTACAAGTAACCAGCAACAGCCATATTATTAATACTTAAGGGCAACCATGTCACGATTTCTTATTACATGGATACCTTGGGCTAAGATTTATATTATTATTCTCATTTAATGCTCACAACAATATATGAGGTAGATTCTGTTATGTTATCTGCTTTGCAGAAGATAGAGCTGATGCTTAGGATTAAATGACTTGCTTTAAGTTATCCAGCTGCCAAGTGGAAGAGCCCAGTCTGGAGTCCTTGCAGTCTGACTCCTGAACCTATGTTCAGCCTTCCCTGACAGTTAAAAAAACTGTGGGTTGCCATCTGTTCACACTGTGCTAACCATGTTTACTGGATTATCTAATTTATTCCTAAAAACATGAAACTGCACGGCCATCTCAGGGCTGAGTTAATGCTCTTTATCAGTATTCTACTGTTCTCCTATAAGGGTCCTCCTCCAAATGTGGTTTGCAGGTTTGCTTAGGAGGTCCTTAGAGCCCCAGAGAAGATGCTTCATGGGTTCCACAAACAATGGTGTATTTTCAGCCTAACTGTGAAAATTTAAGTTGCCTAAGGATTCCATTCACTTGTTTCTACTTTAAATATTGAGATTCCATGTCAGATTTTATTTGAAAGGGAAAAGAACAAACACAAAGCAGAACACAATGCTGCAATTTGAATTCATGCTCTGCATCATTCTGTCATATTGACTGTGTCTGCATGGCTCTTACTCCTCTAGATGTAGTTGAACGCTTTCTCTTAATTTTTTTGGTTTACTTATAATCCAGATATTTTGGGCATGATTGAGAATATTTCCTCAAATGCAGCCTTTCTTTCCAAAATGACTCAATACTCTTCAAAAGAAAGCAATGCGAAGGCATATCTGTGAGGAATGACTAGACAAGAAAGTCACTGTGAAGTGAGGAATTAAATAACTTTGCCAGAGAATGTGGTATCATTGTTATTCCTTTAAACACACATGTATTCTGCATTGATAGGCTCACTCTGAAGAGGGGGGCAAATCTTCCTTTCTGAGCCTCCAAGTCTTCAATGGTAAAACAAATATAACACTAACTTTTCAGATGTTACAAAGTTTGATGAAATGAAACATGGATCTTGATATAAATTTGCAACCTCAAATTCTACAGAAGAAATTGATTGACTTAAAACTGACTCCAAGTCTTCACCTACAGAGGGGTGTGAAATTTAAGTACAGTCACTCTTGGAGATTTCTCCCCTCTTCTCTCCTCGCGTCTACAAAATCCTACAGAACTCTCAGAGCCCTGCATGTGTCAAAATATCAGAGACAGCTCCAGGCATCTGCCCACTCTGGGTTCCAAGGAGACATTCGCTGTCACTGCATGTTCTGTGGCTCTGCTCTTTCTTGGCAGTCTTGGGGAACAGGTCTCTACAGAAAGTAGGAGTCCTATGTCTGAGGCCCATCCTTGTGTATCTCCCTGGAGTCAAAACCAATTCCTGAGGCTGCCTATGTGGAGTGAACCACAATTGCTGGGCACGGACCTAGACAGCTTCCTAGCCTGGAGGGATGTAGTAGAGGACAATGAGTCTCATCTCTTCAAGGATTTTAGACTTTTATAAAAACCAGTAAGAGCAGTTCCTGATTCTGCCTGCCACAAAGCTCCCATGGGCAAAGAGAACAAAAACCCTGCTACCTGCTAGAAAAGGGGCAGGGCAGGTAAAATTATAGACAGCAAAACATAAATTAGTGCTTCAGTGAAATGCTCTGCCCCACATATATATAAACTATGTAGTTCAGGAACTGTCAGAACAGGAGGAGTCCAAGAAGAGCCCCGATTTCACTCAGCTATGGGGAGAGTCAATGTCTCTCATCACTGATTTTCAAAATTCTGTTTGGTTTGGCAACAAAGCTTCTCTCTTAAGGAAAGCTTATATAGAAGTCCCATTTGTTTGAAAAGAAAGAACAAAAGGACAGAGCTACTGTCCTGGTGACCTACCTGCTTCCTTACCACAAGAAACCCTAGAGCACAAAATCAGTGTGACACTTTTTTTTTTTTTTTTTTTTTTGAGGCGGAGTCTCGCTCTGTCGCCCGGGCTGGAGTGCAGTGGCCGCATCTCAGCTCACTGCAAGCTCTGCCTCCTGGGTTTATGCCATTCTCCTGCCTCAGCCTCCGGAGTAGCTGGGACTACAGGCGCCCGCCACCTCGCCCGGCTAGTTTTTGTATTTTTAGTAGAGACGGGGTTTCACCGTGTTAGCCAGGATGGTCTCGATCTCCTGACCTCGTGATCCGCCTGTCTCGGCCTCCCAAAGTGCTGGGATTACAGGCTTGAGCCACCGCGCCCGGCCAGTGTGACACTTTGAAAGTCGATTTCCTAAGTCAGGGACAGCTTGTTTTAGCTCAGTGACTACATCTCCACAGTACCAGTTATAACATAGCACCCCCAGAAAATCATGCTGAATAAAAGGCTGTACCTTATTCCACTGGATTTAAGATCTATTGTAACATATACCATTATATTGTGTATCACTGGGAGATTTAAAAATGTGGTCAAACAAATTATGACATGACACTGATTATAAACCATGTGCATATTTGAGATGTGTGAAAAAATGTGGTTTAGAGTAGATAAAATTCAGTAATAAGATGACTTTATAAGCAGTGATGAAAAATGTGATCCAAAGAAAGCAAAGTACTTAAGGAACATGCTTGGATTTTTCTATTTTAATTGGCAATCCTCTCCATGCTTTGAAAACACCATTTTGTAACTATTTAAGAAAGAAATGGAAAGAGTATGGGAGATTGCAGAAAGCTTGAACATTCATTTAGTTTAGGCAGACAGTTGATTTAAAAATGCCATCTCTAACAATTCAGGGCAAGAACAATGGAATTATTTTCAGTTACTAAGTTCTTCATACTATATCCAACATTGTACAAATAACTAGAGAACCGTTCAAATGTAACTCAAGAAAATTATTTATAAATTGTTCATTTAATACCTGTGGGAACCTTTGTACATTTGAAGAGCAAGATAATCTAAGTTACTTTGGGAATAGATATTATAAAGCCTCTGTTTTTAAGAATTGATTTTGAAAACTGAAACATTGCTGCATGCAATACAAATCTTCATTAAACACAACCTTAAATTAATAGGATCTGCTCTGACTACAACTTTATATTATGCTTTATCTCTATGAACTTAAAAGGTAATTTTTTTTCTCTTCAGAATCCAGATTTAGGAACAGTGAAAATAGCACAAGGAGACGAAAGTGTAAAGGCCAACTGCTTCTCCTTAAACGTCCATCCTATCCATCATTTCCCACTGCCAGGTTCAGAGCAGAGGGTATGATGTTGAGGTCTGGGGCTCATTTGAAGGAGTGGAGGGAACAGAGGTGGAAACATTGCAGAATTCAACCAACTTGCAGTTCAAGTCAATGTACTACCCACAGTAACATACTGTGGTTGAAGCAAGGCCTTGGCAATGTAGAAATACATGAAAACCACCCGAATTAAAACAAGCAAAGCCTATTTGTTCAGGGCCTACTATATCAATGGAGTGAGCCATCACTACTTGTGTTTGGCAGAGACTCAAAGTAAGACAGGGAAGTGGAAAAGCTTTACAATGAGAAAAAAAAAAAGGAAGGCTTCAGGAATGCCATGAGTGGAGGCTGTTGGCATGGGGGAGTTTGTAGGTGGGTTAACTAGAAGAAGGGCGTCCTACGTGATTGATTAGGAGAGTATATTTGGCTTTCTCCTTTTGGTCCTAAATTGGAAACTGATAGCTTCCCTAATTCAGGGGAGCAACAATTAGGGAAGCTATCAATTAATGATCAAGTTCTAGTCATTTTGGACAGATGGCTACAGTGGTTGTTTGGCTTCTGGACTGGTGACTGTAGATTGCAGGTCAAAGTTCTTTTTTTTTTTTTTTGAGACAGAGTCTTGCTTTCTTGCCCAGGCTAGATTGCAGTGGCACAATCTCGGCACACTGCAACCACCGCCTCCCGGGTTCAAGCGATTTTCCTGCCTCAGCCTCCCGAGTAGCTGGTGCCTGCCATCACACCCGGCTAATTTTTGTATTTTTAGTAGAGGTGGGGTTTCACCATCTTGTCCAGTCTGGTCTGAAACTCCTGACCTCATGATCCACCTGCCTGGGCCTCCCAAAGTGCTTGGATTATGGGCATGAGCCTGGCCTCTATTTTTATATAAGGTTTGGCCAGGATCTATTTGTATGCAGTCTCTCAGCAGGTAGCCTGATTGCCCAACAGACAAAGTCATCCTGGCCACACCTTGAGTTTTTCACATTTTAAGCTTTTAAAAATTAACAAAGCAGTTCATTCTCTTCAAAACAAATTCAAATTACACACAGGTAAAAATAACAAAGAAAAAAGTGAAGTAACTCTTTTCCTTAACAGGATTCCCTAGATGTCATTTCTTCTGACAAAGCAGATGGATCAAACCATGAATTTTAGAAATAAAACATCTACTTGTATGAACACGGCATGAGGCAGGTGGAGAAAAAGGCCTGAGTATTAGCCAGAGTTCTTGGTTTTCAAGCAACAGAATCTGACCCAGGTAGAAAGAGTGTGTTTTTAAAGTGTTGATATGGTTTGGATCTATCTCCCAGCCCAAATCTAATTTTCAATTATAATCCCTGGTGTTGCAGGCAGGGCCTCGTGGGAGGTGATCGGATCGTGGAGGTGGATTTCTCATGAATGGCTTAGCAGCGACCTCTTGGTACTGTTCTTGTGATAGTGAGTGAGCTCTCATGGGATCTGGTTGTTAAAAAGTGTGTAGCGCCTCCCCCTCACTCTCTCTTGCTCCTGCTCCTGCCATGTGAGACGCTTCCCCCCACTTTGCCTTCCACCATGATTGGAAGCTTCCTGAGGCCTCCCTAGAAGCAGATCCCACTACACTTCCTGTACAGCCGGCAGAATTGTGAGCCAATTGAACCTCTTTTCTTTATACATTAATGAGTCTCAGGTATTTCTCTACAGCAATGTGAGAATGAACTAACACAAATTTGTTTTGGTAATTCATAGAATCATTGAAGGGCTGGGCTGCTGGACTTGAGATAAATTTCTAAAAACAACTCCTTTAGTGCTATGGTATGAATGTGCCCTCCACAACTCATCTGATGAAACATAATGCCAATACGATAGTATTGAGAGGTGTGCCTTGAGGAGGTGATTGTCATGAGGGCAATCAGGATGGAATTAGGGTTCTTCTAAAATGGCTTGAGGGGGTGGGTTCACTCTCTTCTGCTCTTTCACCATGTGAGGACACAGTGTTTGTCCCCTTTTGCCCTTCTATCCCTTCAACCATGTAAGGGCACTAAAATGTCACCATCTATGAGGAACTGGCTTTCACCAGACAACAAACCTGGCAGTACCTTTTCTTGGACTTCCTAGCCTTCAGAACTGTGAGAAATAAATTTCTGCTTATTATAAATTACTCAGTCTCATGTATTTTATTATGGCAGCACAAATGGACTAAGACACCATGGTATGCAGCAGAGCTGGTCTAACAAGAAAACTACTACCACAGTTCTTGAGCCCTAGATGCTAGAATCTCTATTACTTCCACTTCTGTACCTGACAGGACTTAGTGCACTTGCTTCTCCTAGCATCACCAATGCCACCTCTGGACCAGGCACTGGACTTTGCAGCCTCAGCCACAAACCTGGTCAGAAATAAGACGGATTCTCCATGCATGTGCTTCTTCACCATTGCTGCTTCAGATTCAAAGCTTTCATCTGTCAGACTGGTAGAGCAAGCCTGGGTCAGATGAGCCATAAGGTAAGCAGAGAAGATGAGTTATATACTTTAGAAAGGCAAGATTCATAAGGCAGTAATGTGGGGAAAAGAAAGAGAGATCAGCCTGTTACTGTGTCTATATAGAAGGCAGCAGACATAAGAGACTCCATTTTGTTCTGTATTTGAGATGCTATTAATCTGTGACCCAACCTTGTCCTTGCAAGAGATATGTGCTGTGGTGACTTAAGGTTTAAAGGATTTTGGGCTGTGAAGGATGTGCTTTGTCAAAGAAGTACCTGAAGGCAGCTTGCTGATTAAAAGTCATCACCATTCTCTTAATTTCAAATACCCAGAGACACGTACATGGCCAAAGGTTGCAGGAACCTCTGCCTAGGAAAGCTAGGTATTGTCCAAGGTTTCTCCCCATGTGATAGTCTGAAGCAATGCTGCTAAAAGGTTTATGGAGATATTTGCATATGCATCTCAAGGCACAGCATTTTCCTTTGAACTTATTCATGTCACAGAGATCTTTATCCATATGTCTTACTACTAATTTCCTCCCTAAAATGATCCTATTGTCCAGCCACTCCCTTATCTTTAAGATGGTAAAGATGATTATCAATAAATACTAAGGGAACTCAGAGACCGTTGCCGGTGTTGGTCCTCTGTAAGCTGAGTGCCAGTCCCCTGGGCCCACTTTTCTTTCTCTATACTTTGTCTCTGTGTCTTATTTCTTTTCTCAAGTCTCTCGTTCCACTTAACGAGAAACACCCACAGGTGTGGAGGGGCAGGCTACCCCTTCACAGTAATTTCAAAAGCACTGAGTATTTTTTTCAATTAAAAAAGGAAGAGAAGAGAGAAGAATGTAGTAAATGCCCATTTCTGAGCAGGACCCAACACTCTGATCCTCTAACGCACTAGATAACAGGTGGCTTAGAGACAGACAGTAGAATTGCGAAGGTCTTTTTGAGGCTCGTAGATGTTTGAAGGTGTCATCTGGCCATCTTTTAAAGAAACACATAATTGCTCCTCTGTAGAAGACTTTGTCTTAAATCACAATCTCATATGAGTTAGGGAATAAATTGAGATGTGCTGTCTGGCCATCCATTCTCTGGGTTCAAGCACAGATTAAATGCATCAGCTATTAGGACTTTAAGACTCTATTCCAAATTTGCTCTGTGTCATATACTATGTATTTCAATTATCTTACCTTTATTTTTCCCCTTTATGTTTATTTGCCACATTTAATTTTATATCCTGCTACAGTATACATGTTTCTGTCCTTATTGTTTCAAATACTTTTTAGAATGAAGAGTTGCTATGGCATAAACAAGTAAACAAATACATAAGCAATTTGATTCAGTTCAAAATTCTCTTTCTCAGACATGGCCTGAAACCTTTGTACATGCTAACTTCTGCATGTACAGAAGTTAACAGATATCTCAGTTATATCAGCATGCTTATGAATAATCAGATCATTCTCATCATGCCTACGGGCTGATATGTTTTAAAACATTTTTATCTTCCCCAGTTGGAGAGATAATGACAATAACTGTCACTTATAAAGCACATTACATGCCAAGCACTGTGCTAAGTGCTCTACAGAGACAATCTTGTTTAATTTTTATAGCAATTTTAGAAGGTGAGTACTACTATTATTGCTACTTTGTTGATGAGTAAACCAAGGCTCAGAAAGGTGAAATAACATCCACAGTTTCAGAGATATTAAGGGTGAGGGTGTTGCATAACCAATTTCAATAGTTGACAATCACAGCAGAACCACCATGATGAAGTGGCCAAGATAAGGAGGAGGAAGAGTTAGGGCCTGTGGTCTTTTTCTATATCTTAGCAACTCACTCCAGCTGCAAGGGAACATTACACAGAGATATTGAGATGGAATCTGTCATGCAAGAATCTTTCGGTTGTGCTGTGTAATCATAAAACTGCTTCAGACAGTAAAGGGATAGGCTGTGATGCTTCATAGGGAATTTGAAAGGATATCCATCCTCATCCAGAAAGCAGTATGACTAGCACTGTTCCACACATGAGTACTCATGGCTGCACTTCACTTCTGGCCATGACAGTGGAGAGTTATCAGAACAAACTTCTTGTGGAAGAATAGTTGAAATACCAAACAAACAAATGAATAAACAGCTTTTTGAAGGCAAAGGAGAGTCAACAAGTCAGCCAGCACTTGAGGGCCAAGATTCTGGAGAAAAGGGAAATGCATAGGAGTGACCCCTCCCTTTGCCTTGCTTTTCCTTTCTGAGGTACCTGCTGATTGTTGGCATGGGGCATGGAGTCCAACAGGTGGCACCTAGAGCTTGTGGCAAGTGCTCTAGAATGGTGAGATGAAATTAGGGTTTAGAGTTACAAGCCTGCAAGGATTTGAAGGGCGAAGATCCCCAAGAAAGAACTACAGGGAAGATATTGCATGCCCAATATCCTCTTGAAATATTCACCTATTTCTAAATTGCACATGCATAGGGATGAGGGGTTCCAAATGGAATACAGAATGCCCAGTTAAATTGGAACTTCAGATACACCAGAAATAACTTTTTGGCATAAGAACGTGCCAATATAAATGAAAATATTGAGAATTTTATCAGGTCCTTGGAGTCTATACAAAATAATCAAACGGAAATTCCAGAATTAAAAAATAAAATGTATGCAATGAATTCAATAGATGGGTTTAAGCAGTTTAGACAGAGAAGGGAAAGGATTAAGTAAATGAGAAAGATCAGTAGAAATTTTCCAGATCAAAGAGAGAGAAGAAAATATAGAACACAATGAGGAGAAACAAATTTCTGTTGTTTACAAGTCACTCGGCACATGGTATTCTGTTGTAGCAGCCACAAGTGACTAAGACATTTAGATTTGTCAGTTCACAAATCTCCCTTCAACTATGCCTGATTTGATGCTTAACCCATTACTTGAATTTATAATTAATTTATTATTACCTTTTAAAAGGGCTTTAAGTATATTTGATTCTTTTTCATTTGTATTTTACTTTTTATAGTATTTTTTTCCCGGGCCATATAAGTTTAGTGCATTCTCTTATTTTTTGAGACATATTTAAAATTCTTATTTTATATTCTTTGTCTAATAATTCTGATATTGTTAGATTCTCTGGGTCTCGTTCTCCTATCTATTGCTTCTGCTGATTCTGACTTATAGTGGCTTGTTTCTTTATGTGTTTTGCTCTTTTTTATGTGCGCTTATGTGAGCTTAAGTTACTTGGAGCTTTCTCTGGGGGAAATTTTTGAGATCAAAGTTGAAGGTGAGTTTCTTTAGAAATCATTTCTATTTGCTTCTGACAGGCATCTGGTAATTCTTCCTGAGACTATTTTAAACAAAATTATTGGCTTGGGGTTTGGGGAGATACAAAGATATTATGAATTCCAGCCCAAAATTTATTTGAGGATAGAGTTATGATTATAAATCTTCAAGAGGTATCATTAACTGCCTCTATCCCCAAGCCAAGACTATCTTGTTTTGTGAATTTTTATCTTTTCTAGTCCATTCATCACGATTAACATTTTTGAGGGATACCTGTTTTATAGGAGTGAATTCTCACTTTGTGCAGGCTCTAGGCTTTGCTTTCTGTCTCCTGCGCAAAGTCAACTAAAACTGAAGATCTAGGCCAGTAGACATTAATGGATTCCCTCAGGGAGTGTCTCTGGCATCAGCTTGGTTCACTTGTCTGGAGTTGTACGGCTTTTCCTTAACTTTCTAGTGCATTTATAATATGCTTTTATAGTTCATTCAGCACTTTAAAAATTGCTGTGCCTGGAGGTTTTTTTTTTTTTTTTTAATATCCAGTCTGCCGTAGCAGAGGAAACATTGATATTACCAGGCTATGTTTCAAAACATCGATTTTATTATTATTTAGGCATGGCAAGGCTAACAGATCAACAGACCATTAATTGATCATTAATAAGATATTATTAATGACCTCATTAATAAGATAGGGTGTTATACTCAATAGATCCTAAGAGGATGGAGCACGCCATGCCACGGAGATGTGGGTGAGCACATGGAGAAGTGCTGGGGTTGGTCAGGAGGCAAGGAAGAGAGGGAAATGGTGGTAAGAGTCTTTATCATGGTTTTCATATCAAGGAATGGGAATGGGAAAGGCAGGTTAAGCAGGTTTTGTTAGGATTGGTTAGTCTGAATAATTTCAGTGGGCTTTGGGATGTCGGCGCTGCTCCTAATAGTCTAATAGTGAATAATAGTCCTAATCTAATAGAAAATAGTGGCCTGGAAGAGCTCACTAGAGAAAATGTTGGAAGACACTGGTTCTACAGTGGTCGATTTGCATATGACAAGCATAATGACAGATTAGTTTTTTGCTATCTCTAGAAATTAGCTAGCCCTTGGAGGGACAGTCTCTCCAGGGTTAACAAGGCTCTAAGATGTCAAAGCTTCGAAAATACATAATAAAAAGGAAAAAAAAAAGATGAATACAGGTTAATACAAATGTATTAGTAAATTAGGCGTCATGTGCTTTTCAAATAATAGTTACCTATGTTTATTTCTATTTTACCTTCTAGGTAGTTAAATGAGGACAAGAATTATATATATCACAGTCTTTAAGAAATTGAGATGAAACTCATCTATGACCAATTTATCCAACTTTATTTAGTGTCGATTCTACCTCTGTTGGAATCATGAGCCATAATTTTAAGAAACCATTGGCACTAAGACTACAAAATACTTGTGAATAAAATTTACTGCCTACTTTCAAATGCCTTAGCTACCTTACTTTCTTATATGTTCATTTTTCCATTAATCTCTTCGTTTTCCAGTCACCATCATTAAAAATCTCTCTTGGTCAGGCACAGTGACTCATGCCTGTAATCCCAGCACTTTGGGAGGCCAAGGCAGGAGGATCACCTGAGGTCAGGAGTTTGAGACCAGTCTAGACAACATGGTGAAATCCTGTCTCCACTGAAAATACAAAAATTAGCTGGGCATGGTGGCAGGCACATATAATCCCAGCTACTTGAGGGGCTGAGGCAGGAGTATCACTTGAACCTGGGAGGCGGAGGTTGCAGTGAGCCGAGATCGTGCCATTGTACTCCAGCCTGGACGACAAGAATGAAACTCCATTTAAAAAAAACAAAACAAAACAACAACACAACTCTCTTAAATTTAAAACAAAAAATTTAAAACACAATGAAGATGTGTAATAACATATGGCCTCTGTTGAGAATTTATCTGCCGGTATAGGTGACTATAACTTTAAAGGATTCATGTAGTGGAACAAAGCAACTTTCCTCTTGGTCTTCTACTTCAATCAAATGACAACTGAGTTTGATTATGAAGTTGAGTGAGTTACTCTATTCCAGTCACATGTCAGATTTCCCTTCCACTGCATTTCTCCTGAGCAATGTTTTAGAAAAGCATTCTTGGAAGGCATGTTCTTTCTCATGTCCAGATTTAATCCGTCCTAAGGATAAAAACAGCTTCTCTACGGTTCCACTGGCTCTGCAAGGCACCATGCCAAGTTCTTTGTCATCACTCAAGCAATCATCATGCAAATTTGCATGCAGTCTAAGTGTTAGTCCTATTTGAGGACAGTCTCCACAAAAATGATGGAGACTATACTTCTGAATCCACAGAGGCATAACTTTAGAATCCAAAAATCAAGACCACGATTCCCATGCTTGCCCAAGTGCTTATGCCCAGTCAAATGCGACTTAACACAAAAGCCAGTACTGCTAATGTCACCGAAGTACCCTCCTTCTCTTTCTTCACCTGGTGTGCTTTTGAAGTTATAAACATTAATGTGGAAAAGGGTGAGTGGGACTTCGTGTGCATGGTAAACCTTCTTGGCGCTTTATTTGTACCCAATGCCAACAAACAGCCCCTTTCCATCTGCAAGTGAATATTTCCCAAAGCAGAGAAACATCTTAATAATGCTCTATTCTTTAGGAATATAGGCTCTCCCTCTCCTTTGTTTAAGGCAACACAGAGCAATGAATGTTTGAACTGGCTCTATTTATCTACTCTAATAGTTTTATTACAGGCACCCTGTGACAGAGGGAAGCTTTCAGCCAAATGACTTCACAGAACAGATATTCGGGGAAGGTTATTCAGACACATGTAGTTAAAACATTTCCTGAACAAAAGCCAAGGAATATTTTCTTTTTCTCCCCTCCAGTACTGACCTGAATGTGCTACAAGCTACTATAAAAAAATGGAAGCAGTTGCATGACTTTGCTTTGGTCTAGCCTGTATTATGTGGAGAAATGCATGAGTGGGGATGAAGAGATCAAACTATTATTATTATCATTATTATTATTTTTTGAGATAGGGTCTCACTCTGTTGCCCAGGCCAGAGTGCAGTGGCGCTATCTCCGCTCACTGCAGCCTTGACCTCCCAGACTCAAGTGATCCTCCCACCCCAGCCTTCCAGGTAGCTGGGACGACAGGTGTGTGCTGTCATGCCCTGCTAGTTTTTTGGCATTTTTTTTGTAGAGGCGGGGTTTCATCATGCTGCTCAGGCTGGTCTCGAACTCCTGAGCTCAAGCAATCCACCCACCTCAGCCTTCCAAAGTGTTGGGATTACAGGTGTGAGCCACCATACCAGCTAGGGGTGTCAACTTTAAGCAGGAGAAAGCATGGCTTGAACTATGATCAATCTAGGAACCGAAGACTTCCAAAAAACGTTTTTTGGATAGTTTTGATGGCGCTCATTTGTTGAATGCTAGCTTTTCTGGAAAAAAAAAATCCTCTTATAATACATATTACAGTTTTTCACGGTGAACAATCTCATTTTTTTTGTTGTACTCCCCATTAGTAATAAGTTGCTGAGCACCTGCCTCCAGTATAAGCACATTTAATATATATTTTCACCATAAAACATTTAAAGGATGAAATAAAGTTAAAATAACCAATATTTAAAATTCTTCCTAATTGCAATGGTTTTTATTAACCTACTCCTCAAAGTATCAATAAAGTATATTGGTACTCATTTTGTATATTATAAAAATATGTATGTTAATTTAGATATTTTCTTAATTCATATGTTCAGATTTCAGAGCATAAAATATCAGTAAAGCTAAATATTCACCATATTGCGAACATACAAATATATAAATGTAGTACAAAAACAGCAAGTTAAAGCAAATTTCTTAAAAGTGGAATAAAAAGCATACATTATTCAAACATAAATTAACAGATAAAATAAAGCCTTATTTTAAAATAATAAAGCACATATTAAATGCAAACTGATACAATACATTATGAACACTGAAAATGAAATATATTTGAATTTTTAGACTGTAATCCTGTAAAGTTTTAATTATTAGAACAGATTTATTTCAGTTTCTGGAAAAGTCTTAAGACTCTAGTTGGGAAATTATAAGGGAGAGTTAGAAACTGACTTGAAGTATTTTCCTTCAACTCTTTCCTGCTCAAATAATTCCTTTGTTGTTTTATTATTTTGAGGATATGGTAAACTATTTTTCTCCAAGAACCATAATTTTTCCAATGATGGTAAACTATACTTTGGTTTTAAAGAAATAATTTCTGGTTTATCTTAGTTTCATCATACAGATTGAGTATCCAATGGATATTGAGTTACTCAGACTCAATACTGACAATTCATTTTCCACTTGTTTGGAAAGTCTTTGAACTAGAAAAAAAATTCTTTCAATATAAACTTTGGTCAATTACTATTTTCTTCTTTCTCTTAAGAGTTTTGAATATACTGAAGAATGCTTTTAAAACAACTATATATATATATATATATTTTGCTCTGAGATTTTAATATAATTTATAACTCTCAGGAATAGCTAAAGTCAGAAATAATTCAGATATTAAGGTTTTCCATATAAAAAGAGTTTTATCAACACCTCATCCCCCAAAATTCAGGTGTTTCAGTACTTGAAAAAAACTGTATGACCAGAATATTTGAGCAAGAAAACTTGTGTGGCAACATGCTTAGGGAAAAATTCACCATTAATATCAGTGAAATATATATCCATATATAGTGACTTTAACAATAGAATTTGGTCATTACTGACTGTGGGTGTAAAAGGACTCAGATCAAGGATAGAAATTCAGTGATGCAGGTTTCTTGTTTATGCTTAGATTTTTCATATCTTTAATCCAGAGATTTTTTAGAGCAGGAATCTTTCTAAGCCAGTGTTCTATTTTGTGAGAGATGATTTAGTTACAGCCATGTAACATAATCTCAGACTCACCAAACTAAGTTGTAAAAACTGAAAGCCAATGCATTGAGGGCATTGGTCAACTTCCTTGCCGTTCAAAGTCTCCCTCTTCCCGGAGGATCCCTAGAGCACTACAAGTGACATGTAGCTGGTTAGGTTGATGTGTCAATGAATATGAAATACTGGTAAAGCTTCGCTTCCTTTTTGTTTTAGGTCGGAAGTAAATGTAAGTTAAATTTCTAATATTTCCTTCTGTTCTTTTAATATATTATTTTGCATATTCCATGGAGTGCAAGTTCCCTATCATTGTAGGAGAGACAGAATGAGTCACATGTCTATCCTACTCATATAGGCAGGTACAACACAGAGCATAGGGACCCAGATGTGGAGAGGATTTAGGAATCATACAGGTGGGGGTGGAGTGAGAGGGGAGCTGCGAGCACCAAGGTGGATTCAAGAGGAAGGTGGGCTTATAGTTTAATTTATTTCAGGCTCTCCTGCCAGTGTCATTAACTGTACCTTTGTAAATACAAAGGGCCACAGTCCAGCATAGCACTTGGACATTCAATCATAAGTTATTAAATTTAATTGAATTAAAGAGTTGGAACAATTACGTGACTAATTTAAGGCCCCAGACTGGGTACATTCAACAAACAGCCAACATTTGGCAAGGGCTAAATTGATGCCTGCAGAGGTGGTGGCACTGCCCTAGTTCAGGGATTCAAAATTTCTCATTATTTGAGAGGGCAGTATAGGAGGAGGAAGAGTTAGAAATGGCTCCACTGAATAATTAGATTCTAAGATGGAGTTTAAGAACTGATAGAGGATTTTTGTTTCTTTTCTTTTAAATTGGCCTTTTAAAAAATATAAAGGCAAAAATATAACTGCAGCAAATTTAGAAAATGCAGATAAGCCTTCCCAAAAAGAGAACAAAAAGAAAAGGAATAAAAACAAAAAAGAAATTACTCATGATTGCACTAACCAAAGACAACATTAACTAAGCTTTGATGAGTATTAATTTAGCTGCGTGTGTGTTAAGAAAGCAATTATTTATACACATAAACACCTCCCAAATTCACTCCACCTCAAGATTGAGGGTAAAATCCTTCTAATTTAAGAGCCTCTTTGATTGCCAGCATCACCATGTGATGGCAAAATAATGAAGATAATGGTCAAATAATTGAAGATAGAATGGCCAGATAATTGAAGATAATTTTAAGAGTTGGAGGAGGAAAAATCAGATTGAAGGAGTCAAGGCAGAGCCAACTTAAATTGCTTTGTACAAGGGAACTAAGCAGTTCTGGGAGATTGTTCCCCTCTGGTGGCCACCACTGCTCTATGGAAGGCACCACAGCTATTCCCCAGAACTCCCTTGCAGCTCCTGGGGCTCCACAGGTGCTGCAGGTTCCTGTCCTGCACATGACCACTGATGCTGCTCCTCTGGGCAAAACCGGGCCTCCTGGGGACTGACTCTCCTGCATGGGGCTCCGTGACAAAGGCCTTGGAACGCTCTGTGCAGCGTTGGAACTGTCTTATGCAGTTGAGAGCACCGCTCTCAGCTGTGATTTACTGTCTGTCAGATAGGTGTCAGCAATGTCACTGGAGCACCTGCTGTTTTATACATCTTACTTACAGCTGTTTTGCTCTTTAAAAGATTCATATCTTCACCAGGAAAAGTGGAACCGGAGGATGTATCCAAGGGACAAACCCCACTGTGCAGAAAGTCTCAGCTCTCCACTAAGGCTTTGTTGCTGGTGCTGCCAAGGTCCTTTCCTTATTGGCAGGAACTCTTTACTGAGAAAATCCTCAGTCCTGCTGAAGACTTCTCCCAAATACATCTTGGTGTATATTTGCCCAGAAGTATATGTGATTTTAGTTTTGGGGATTTTTTTTTCTCACTCCAGGTGGGACCTTAGCTTTCAGACAAACAGGCTTCTAATAGTCTACACTCACATCTTTGTGCCAAAAACACCCAGACATGTCAGAATTCTCCTAACCTATTCTTTGATTTATTCATTTCTGACCAGGGCTCAGAAAATTCCCAAATCCCAGTATTATAAACTACAAAGCAAGATTCAATATCTGAACCCAAACTATATTGAGTGATAGTTTCTAGCAGCTTAGGAAAAGCCATGAATGTCATATTGCAGTATCTGGACATAATCACATAGACAGTAAAAGCCTTAGATAGAAGTGTGCGTGTGCGTGCATGTGTGTGCGTACAAGTGGACTTATGTTTTAAGCAAAACAGACTCACTCATCTTTAAGAGCTTGTATTTTTTTTCAGTCTGCTTTATATGTCCAACCAATACATCAGTGTTCATGGTCAGATTCATTTATAAGGCTGAAATAAGCACTGGCTGGACAACTTTTAGAAGATTTAATAAATCACCTTGAAGAAAGCCAAAGCCCTTTGTATACTACTATATACTCACCTGCCCAGCATTCCATCTTGGGCTACAGGGGGGAATCAACTCTTTCCTATTCTATGCATTTAAGGAATCAGGGGTTAGCCCAATTCTTGTTCCTGGTCTGTGTCTCAGGCTTAGCCAATCAGGGTACTGCAACCTCCTGGCCACCGTTCAGGAAAAGACATGTGATCCCAGGCTTTAAAAACATGTTTTAATAGTAGAGTCATAAATAAAGACTATATCTCTTGTTCTGAAGCCAAAGCTGTAAGACTGTCATGAGCATGGAGATAGTGATAATCTTCCTTTGGCCATCACAAAGGGAGAGGCTTCTGAGATTAAGACCATGCAGAGGCTGAGTTGAGAGATGCAGAGAGACAGGACTCTGATGATATTATTGGAGCTCCTGAGAGTAACTAAGCCTGGCTTCCCACTTGTACCAGCAAATTAATTGCTTTTTCCCTTCTTTTGTACTTAAGTCAATTTAGGTTGGTACCTGACTATCGTATTTCATAACATAAAATAAGCTCAGGTAAAAAAACCAAAATTAATAAATTGATTCAAAAGTTCTGAAGAAAGACTTACATCTAAACAAGTAGGAAGTATTTTCATTCTGTCCTGTGTTGGATGCCAGAACCCAGACATTGGGAACACAATATTTTCTTCACTTAATTCTATGCAAATGACAAAGTTGAGACTCAGAATAGCTTGCTATTTTGGCCAACAACACACAGCAAATAATGGGGGAGGACAGGATATGAATCTGCCCTCTTCTTCAAAGTCCTTGCAGGTTTTTCTTCAAAGTCCATGCGTTCTTCTTCAAATAAGGAAATGTCAACTACTGTGGCAACATATTTTAATACAATGAGACTAAAATGAGCATGCAGCTTCATAGCACTAATAATTCATCATAAATTATATGTTTCACTTTTTTGGTCAATGTTGATAAATTAAGTCTCTCAACATCCCTAGCCCCAAATGCTATCCAGGTTAGAACCTGATATATTTTTACCTCTAAGCAGGGAAATGCCCAATTAATAACAGGCATATTTGATACCCACTGCAAAGTTGCTAAGTTCTTGTTCTACTCCAAAGATGGAATTCCTTCAGCTCTTCAGAGGGGCATCTCGAAGAGCCTCCAACCACCTCTAATCTACTCCCTCCTCCCCTTTTATTCTATCTAATTCTGATTTACTTCAACTCATCCTAATTCAACAAATATTTACTGGGAATCTACTATATGCCAGATACCCTACTGAGCAGATAACCTGTTTGATAAATGAATTGTAGCTTCTCGTCTCAAAAGAATGAGTTGTGTTTACTTTTCTTTTAAAGACAGGGTGTAGTTCTGTTGCCCAGGCTGAATTGCAGTGGCACGATCACATCTCACTGCAGCCTCACCTCCCAGGCTCAAGTGATTCTCCCACCTTAATCCTCCAAGTAGCTGGGGGAGTACTAATATTTTTGTAGAGATGGAGTCTCACTATGCTGCCCAAGCTGGTCTCGAACTCCTGAGATTAAGCAAGCCTCTCACTTTGGCCTCCTAAAATGTGTACCTTTTTTATTAAGCTACTCTCTACCCTGCCACCCCTAATAACCAATTCTTTGTGTTAATATGAAGATTGGGCCTTCTATTGATGCAGGAGAGAAGTAAGTTGTTCTAAAAAGTCTGCATTGAGATCATTGTTATGGGTTGAATTGTGTTCCTTAAAATTCATATGTTGATGTCCTAAGGCCCAGTACCTCAGAATATGGCCTTATTTGGAAACGGAGTTATTGCTGATGTAATTAGTCAGGTTAACATGGATTATTAGAGTGGAGCCTAATTCAATATGACGTGATGACTGGTGTCCTTACTAAAAGGGGAAGTTTGGATAGTTTGGACATAGATATACAGAGGGTAGATGATGAGGAGATGCAGGGAGAATGCCATGTAAACATTAAGATGGCCATCTATCAGCCAAAGAGAAAGGCCTGGAGCAGATCCTTTCCTCAGAGTTCCTAGAAGGAATAAATCCTACCAACACCTTGATTTTGGACTGCTAGCCCCCAGAAGTGTGAGACAATACATTTTTGTTGTTTCAGCCCCCCAGTCTGTGGTACTTTGTTATGACAGCTTTAGCTAACTGGCTAACTTCAGATGTGGTGTGTTTAGCCTGCGTGATGTTTTTATTTTTTAACTACACCAACACTTTAAAGTCAGGAATTCTCACCTAAAAAAATACGCTTTTCTTGAAACATTGGGAGACATACAGTTCTGAACTTTTATTTCCGTGTGACATGACCACTTGGAGGTGAGTAGCAACTTCCTCTTTTAGATGGACATGTGTTTGCAAGTTCACCATAGACTTACCAGTTCATCTTGCATTCCAGAAGACTGGAATGATTACTGACATTTGCCATCATGCTGAAGTTCACTCTGATCTGTAATCTAGGTCCATCAATATATGCAGCTGGATTGATCCAAAGTAGAGAGTCGCCTAGGGTTGGAGGAGTGAGAAGTAGAGTAACTGGAGGAGAGAGGTGAGATTCCTTGAGATCTAATGGGAATAGGGTGATTGGGGAGTGATAGGAATCTGAAATCACATCTCATTAGCAGAGACCAGGACAGGATAGAGCATGGCTTCAGGGGTCCTGCCCCATGTTCTGTGGTACTGGTAGCCGTGTTAAAGGTACTGAGAGCAAGGCAGGGCACAGAGAGGTGGATGCCACTATGAGCAGAGAAGCTGCCCACCTTGGGACAGTCCAGGTGGACAATGGACACCTCAGTGACCACCATAATGGACTGAAGAACAGAGTGTCTTCCCCACATTTTCCAGACTGTGTTAGCCCAGCAAAACTGCTGTCTTGTAGCCCATGCTTCTCTTCCACTCCAATAACAACTGATATTGGATTTCTCATCAACTCTGACAATAAGATTTGTTTAGATTTAGATAAATAATATAGGTAAGTTTCCTTATACTCTAATCATGTGGAACAAATTTTAAAAAGGAATGCTTTTTTTTTACTTCACGTCCACTTTACCCAGGAGGCTCAGCGAGGTCAAGTATCTTGCCCAAGGGCACACAACCATTCATTATTTTGAAAATAAATCTTATTTCCTATCTTCTCTGTGGGTTCTTCATTAATAGTCTCCCAGCAGGTATGTCCCACTACTTTTCTTCCATATCCAGAGAACATGTGCCCTTTCAAACAGGTCTCCAAGGACTTTGCTGAATAAACATGAACACCAGCAGTCACTCAGAATTGGAAAGCAGCATAAATGGTCCCAAATGCCAATGTTCTCATCCACAAAGCTTTTCCCCAGTGCTGGAGTTGGCATTTTTCATCATCATGCTTTAGCTGAAATAACATCTGAGAAGACTTGCTGAGGACTGATGATTACAAAGATGGGTTTCACATCATATGGATGAATAGAACAAGTAACAAGACATGGATATTAATAATAATGTTGCCTTCATTCTCTTCTAATTCTGGAAGTAATTTTTACCTTGTGCAGATTAACGAGAAGCTAACTTAATGAATGCTTGGCAGATCTTGGGAGAATAGTCTTCTTGCTAGGTGGATTACTCCACCATTCACTTAGGCTCTCTTTAGCTCTCAAAACCCTTAAGAAGTAGAAGCAAATAGGAAGAGAACTACCAGTAATGAAACTGGAGGAAACTGTTCCCACTGCTGTGCCTTGGATCTAGCTGTTGAATGCAAAAATACAAAGTTGCTTTTCTGACGCCAACAGCTCCTTTTCCTATCTTTAACTTAGAACTTTCCAAAAGAGGAGAGTAAGAAGGCTCATGGCAACCTTGAGAGTTTGCATTCATTGTGCAGATGAGAAAAACAAGACCCAGCAAAATGTAAGGATATTCCCAAGATGCCTTGGCTAATTACAGGACTGGGAATGAGAGGCCAAGTTTGTTTCCTTTCTTGAAGTATGGATATTTCCTCCTATAATAGGCTGGCAGTGCAAGATCTCTGGGTCTCTGTGGTAGATGAAAATTCCAGGACAGGCAAGCAGGGATTTCATTCAACAGATTTGGTCTCTATGACCACACAAAAGTAGTTTGAAATTTGCTCTGTTTGAATGATTTTCTATTCAAGTATTTTTCAAAAATCCTGCTTTTACTTAAGAAACAGAAAAAATTGAAATATTTCTTTTGAGGCGGGCAATTAGCAAAGGAACAGGGCATGATTTCTTGCTGGTGGCTAAAAGCAATACAAATGGGGCCAAACAGGTTAGCACAAGGACCCATCCCCTAGTAGAAAGGAACCATTACAGCAGGCTGCAACAATGAAGACAGATTGTAGACATCCTGCTTTAGGCACAGATAAGAATGTAAAACAGAAGCAACGGGCACAACTGGTTAAATCCAAGATGGCTGAAAAACTTGACCAACTGCTGACCTTTGGCTTCATTATACTCCTATTATCATAAAATTTCCATGGGGGAACCCCCTACTCCCATCATGCACCTGATGCTATGACTGTTCTAGATTAACCATATTTAGTCAATTGAGAAAAGGGAAGCATCCAAATTCCAGGAACTACCTGACCATTTCCCAGAAAACCCCTCTCCTTACTATAGGTTATTTCATGCCTTCATTCCGCTTATTCATCTAGTACGAAAGCCCTGGCCACCTTGATCATAGCTCATTCTTTTGAGCACAGCTGCATTCCTCTCTTGAGCATGTGCTTGTTTTTGCTCTGCAATAAAGCTTCTATACTATCACTGTGGTTTTTTGCTTTTAATTTCTTTTGTACTGTGAAGATGAGGACCTGACCCAGGCTTACCAGCTACAGGAGCTAATTTATTTAATGAATACTTAACTATATGCTAGGCTAAGTGTTCTACAATGCATTATACAAGTTAGTCCTCACAATACCTTTATGGGGTGGGTTATATTTATATACTCATTTTACCAATGAGGAAAAAAGTGTAAGGAATTTTCCCTAGATGGTACAGAGAGCAAGTGGCAGGTCCTGGATGCAAACTCAAATTTGTCTGATTCCACAAAGCCCATGTATCCATTTTCTTATTGTTGCATAACAAATTATAACAAATTTTGTAGCTTAAAACCACACCCATTTATTACCTTACAGTTCTGTAGGCCTGGAGTCCTGTTGAAGCTGGCTTGGCTCTGTTTGAGGCCATCAATCACAAGGCCAAGATCAAGGTGTAAGCTGACTGGGTTCTTATCTAAGGCTCTGGGAAGACATCTACTTCCAAGATCATTCAGGTTGTTGGCAGAAACCAGTTCCCTGAAGTTGTAGGTTGCTGTTTTATTACTGGCTTAAGTCTGACCTCTGCTCCTAGAGGCCACCTTCATCCCTTCTCACATGTGCCCTTCCATCCTCAAAGTGCAACAGTACTGACTCTATGTTAGAGAAAAGCTTGCTTACTTGAATACAATGATTGCTTTACTCAGATTTGTAGATTATTCCCTAAAACCAGCCCAGAAAAAAGGACCTTCAAAAGAGGTAAAAGAAAGTACCTCAGACCGGCAGTGGCTCACGCCTGTAATTCCAACACTTTGGGAGGCCGAGGTGGGTGGATCGCCTGAGGTCAGGAGTTTGAGACCAACCTGGCCAGCATAGTGAAATCCCGTCTCTAATAAAAATACAAAATAAATAAATAAATAAAATAGCCAGGCATGGTGGCAGGTGCCTATATTCCCAGCTAGTCAGGAGGCTGAGGCAGGAGAATCACTTGAACCTAGGAGGCGGAGGTTGCCGTGAGCCGAGATCGGGCCATTTTACTCCAGCCTGGGCAACAGAGCGAGTCTCCATTTCAAAAAAAAGAAAGTACCCTGACCAACAACCCTGGAAAGGACTAACCTAATAAGAATAGACTGACAATGCCTGCAGAAGGGCACAGAACAGCAATGGAGAAAGCGATGATTAATTATCCACCTGAGACTGTGCACATTTTACAAGAATGTTTTGATCATCATTTCCTCTAATTTCCCTTAAAAATCCCTGATTCAGAGGCACAACTCAGAGACTTGGTCTTTGAACACTAGTTCACTGCCTCCCCTGCATTGCTGGCTTCTTGAATCAAGCTAACCTGCCTTTCATCAAAGCTCATCTCTTGAGCTTTTGGCTTTCAGGTGACAAGTGGCCTAGACTTGAGTTCAGTTACAGAGGCAGCAAGTGTGCATCGAGTCCTTCCTTCTCATGCAATTAGATCATGCCTACTTGGGTAACCTTTGTGTCTTAAGGTCAACTGATGTGGAACTTTATTTGCATCTACAAAATCCCCTCACGGCAGTACCTGGATTAGTGTTTTATTGAAAATGACCAGGGACAGGAATGTTAAGGGGTTGGGGGTAACATAGGTTTAGGGTAAGAAAGTGAATGAGGTGAGAGACCACAGAACAGTGAGGAATAGAGAGAACCAGCTCCCATGGTGCTCCAATTGTAGGAGCTGCCCCTGTGCGGCTCACCCAGGTTACTGCTGCACGGGAAAGTAAAAGGAGTATTAATGATCTTTGAATTTTTCCAAATCAGGAATCCGGTTTTTTTAAAATGTGACATCACTCAATTAGAAAAAGCTTACAATGAACTTAAAATTAAGATGCAGGATCTTTGGGACACCAGTCAGAAACTGCCTACACAAATTCTGTGACCATGGCTGATTTTTCCCTGACTCCTTAATCCAGTCACTTGTCGTGTCTCCATGTTGACAGCCTTGTCTTTGCGCACCAACCCTGGTCCATCGTGAGCACCATAAACCAGAGCAGCTCACTAGCTGATCGTCAAAGGTTAACAAAGCATTTCTTAAGCATTGGTTTAGGGCTTCCCCAGACAGTCCCAGTGACTTTGCTTCACTGTTCTCTTACAGAGAATCTGCTCCAACTGCTCCCCAAAATAGCCCTCTCTAGGCTATAGTTTGTCTACCTCCTTTATTAGATTGTTAGCACAAAGAAAGCAGGAACTAACCATGCTTTATTTGAGTCAACGTTCCCTTATTTGAAGTAGTTGCCTGGCCATACTTAGTAATTATTTCTTGAATGAACAAAATGCATTCTGCAACACTAAGCAATCTCTAGACACTCCTAAAAGTGCATTGGTCATCCTGAACCTACTTCCAGAGTGTCCCTGAAACTAGAGGGAAAGATTATTTACTTGAGAGTCTAAATACCAAAAAAAAAATATCAAATAATGGAATTGTTTTTAAAAAGTATTTTACATGAACATCTATTTTTAAAAGTCATTATTATGATAATAAATGGAAAACAATCCTCTCTGGGAAGGTCCCTGGAAGGGTTGCTGATTGAGCTGCCCATGAGCAGTTAGTGTTGTCACCCAGCAGGAGGTATGATACAGACTTGGTGGTTGGAGTAGGGTGGGTGAAGTAGGATGGATTGTAAAGGAAGACTGCTGGTAATGTGGTGACTCTGATAATGCTCTTTTGTTTTGTATTTCAATAGGTAAGAAGAGTTTAAAGGCACCAATTTACAACTATATATATAGACATTCTATATCCTACTCCTTAATCCTTGCAATAGAAGGAAACCTTAAGGAACTGTGCATAGAACAAAGCTGGGACTAGACCATCTGTTTTCTATAACCTTGCGCCTTTGGAGAAAACTCCAGCAATATTGCTAATCCAAAACAGATCAGACCCTGGAAATCGCAGGGAACCTAACTGCTGCAGTTCCTTGTCCATATTTCTGGGATGTTATTTTGAGCCATATCCATGAACTAGTCTCCCTCCTGTTATCACTGCCATGAAAACCCTTCCTAGCACAATGGATGGCAGCAGACAGCTGCACTGGGCTTGGCCCTGCCAGAGATACTTCTCTTCACTTCTCCCTAGTTACATTCCTGTTCTTGCTTCCATATTACATCTAAATGTAGCTGATGTCTATACTTGCCTGCCTAAGTAAATATTACTAGAATGTCCTTGCAGAAAGCACGCTGGCCTGGGAATCAAGAGACTTTGTCCAGTCTGCCATTAACCAGCTCTGTGATCCTGAGGAAATTACCTAACTTTTATGGGTCCCATTTTCTTCATCTACAAAATAATGTTCTCTCAACTAGAAAAATGTATGAATTACGTGTTTTTATGATGATACGGAATAGTCTTAGTTATGGTTTTATAACCGCAGCAGGATATTTCCCTTACCCCTGTGTGGGACTTGTGAAGGGGGTGCCCGGTTGACTCAGCCCACAGCTCTCAACTCCTTGTGGGAGGGAGCGTGGGAGTGAAAGAGGCAGGAACTGGAGTACACGATCACTGGAGTCAGCTGGCCACTCTGGTGCCAGCAGGTGTGAACTCTACTCACTCGGACCTGCTGCATTCCACCTCTCACGGGAGGGGACATGCAGGTGAGGGGGTGCAGGATCTGGGGCGAGTGCTTTTGGTGCCAGCAGGAACCAGCAGGAACCAACTCCGTGCCAGCCCTGCAGCAGCATCTTTGTTAGTGGTGGGGTTGGGCGGGGACGGGGGGTGGGGGCGGTGCCTGCGACCCCTGAAGCCCCAGAGGGACTGTTACAGTGCTCCTTTAACTTTGCCATCTGCAAACTGCTTAAGTGTTGACAGCTCAGTGGACCCTCTACCTTTTCAAATGAGGTGCTTCCTTCCACCAGCAAGGGCAAAGGGTCAGTGCAACAGCATTTTGCATCTGTACTCATGGTTACTGAGCTCTTGTCCAGCATCCAGGAGAAATGAGTGAATCCAGGTCTCATGAATGAATTGAAAGATGGTAAATGTGGGGGATTTTATTGGTGATGAAGGTGGCTCTTAGCAGGAAGGGGACTGAAAAGGGGACAAGGTGGGAAGGTAATTTTTCTCCTGAAGTCTGGCCAGAGATAGCTAGATTCTTCTCCAAAGTTACACCCTCAAACTGTCCCTCTGAAGTTAAGCTGCTTCTCTCTGTTGTCCAACCATAGTCTCCAACGTCCAGTTGCTTCACCTCTCTCTCTGTTGGCTGAGCCTGGGGTTTTCCTACATACAGGACTGGGGGCGGGACAGGCCATGGGTGATTTTGGAAAAGGCAACATTTGAGCAGGCAAACAGGGATGTAAGTTCTCACTTTGGGCCATGGTTTCAGGCTTTTTGGCCTGAGGGTGCAGCCCTTGATAGGAACCCGCCCTCTTCTGCCCAGAATTTCCCTTCCTCTTGCCCCTGTCATAACAAGTACAGTGTATCAGTATGGTATTTCCGATAAAGAATATTCTTTCTTAGATCATTGGCACAGATTGTTCTTATATGAAGTCGTCTTTTTTTTGGTAAACAACTGTACTAGTACCCAGAATTCCCGAATCACTAAATACCAAGTCCATCACAATGGGAACATAAAACTGCAGTTACTCTAACCATTATCTTAAGTTGCAAAGGACAGTTTCTTTGGTATATGGGATTTGTTTTTCATGTTTCTCTTGATTTAAGAAAAATAGCTGCACAAATATGTAATGAAATTGACTGTTTCTAAACACTTTAATCAGGAACAGTGTTTTTTGTTTTTGTATTTGTTTTATAAATCTTTAATGTTTAAACCCAGGAAGTAAAAAGACAGAATCTCACTTGAAAATAATATGAGAGATGTGCATCAAAGAACACTTCTCCGCCTTCATCCCCGCCAAACTCCGTCAATCTTACTCATCCTTCTGATCCCTCAAACTCCGTCAATCTTGCTCATCCTTCTGATCCCTCCAAGAAAGTGTTGAAGTTCAACTCTCCACTTTTTAAAAATTTTCATGTGATATGGACAACAAAGAAGTTATATAAACATCAGAAATATGATTTTTTTTTTTTTTTTTTTTGAGACGGAGTCTCGCTCTGTCACCCAGGCTGGAGTGCGGTGGCGAGATCTCAGCTCACTGCAAGCTCCGCCTCCCGGGTTTACGCCATTCTCCTGCCTCAGCCTCCGGAGTAGCTGGGACTACAGGCGCCCGCCACCTCGCCCGGCTAGTTTTTGTGTATTTTTTAGTAGAGACGGGGTTTCACCCTGTTAGCCAGGATGGTCTCGATCTCCTGACCTCGTGATCCGCCAGTCTCGGCCTCCCAAAGTGCTGGGATTACAGGCTTGAGCCACTGCGCCCGGCCAGAAATATGATTTTATGCAACTAGAATCTTGATATGGAACCCAATGTTTATGAAGGGTGAATAGTAATATTCTCAATCAAAGGGACCAAGTGGCAGAGGTGTGGCCAAGCTGGACAGGGAGAGCTGTGTGTGAAAAATGAGATGTACTCTTTAGTAGCATAGTCATCTACTCTAGTGGTTTCCAAACACAGAGGTGAGCAACTCCATGGGGTATGCAGGTATGAGGAGAAAAGTCTAGAAAGCACTAGAACTTCTACTTATATTTATTTTTACACAAAAATAAAGAGTAATGGAACTTCAATAATACTTATCATATGGATTTACAAGAAGACTTTCATTTGGTCAGTCTGATATCACATGTAATGTTTACACTGGTCTGCTTAAGTGGACTTCTGGACCATATTAAGTATTTGAACTAAACTGACCCTCACAAAATGGACAAATGGCCATGTTGTAAAGAGACAGATTTTTAAAGACAGCATCCATGATCCAAGTATCACAAATGGCAGAGCAGACATTTCTCCTACTCCTAGCATGAGTTCTTAAGAAGTAACATATTTAATCTGTCCCTTCATTGAACAATTTGATATTTTAATAATAACTGAGAAAAACCACTGCTTCCCAAAAGAAACTCATGCTATGGAGAGAGCATTTTGAAAATGAAAGTTTAGAAATGTTTTAATCATTATGTGGTTTCTCACTGAAAATACGTATCGCTATGTCTTCTTTTAAAATTCTTATATCTGTACACTTAACACTGTTTACTCTTAACTTCTGCACAGCAAAAATATGGCTATTTCTGTTTTTTCTCTACACAGAATGTATCTGCCATTTTTAAATCCATGCAACACTTTCCCACATTTTGTATTCCTGGTCTAAACAGCCTGATTCTTGCCATGTTTTCTAACCTGTTGTAAAAATCTCCCAACTGAAGAATTTATTTCAACTAATTCTTCTTATTATTTAGTAGACTAAATGATTGACATAAGAGATGACAAAAATTTGTCAGTCAAATTTCAATAAAAATGTTTACATAATTAGTAGATAGGTATGAGAAAACTGTGTATTATAAATCATTAATATCAGTTAATAGTATCTTTGCTCCATTTGGTTCCACAAATCTTTTGAAGCTATGATTTTCCTCTCTGACAGAAACTATAGAAAAAAGGCTTAACCACTCCATTGATTTACTTTATCACAAAGAATTAAAACAAGATTTAAATAAAAATAAAGCATAGTTAATAACATTGTTCTCTTTAAAGTTATTAATAATAATATTTTTAGGGACAGTAGGGTGGCTGTATTTAAATTAACAAATTAGTTAATATTAAATGCCAATCATTTCATTTTTTAACTCATTCTTTTAAATGTGTTAAATGTGTGCTTTGTTTTCTGGGTTATTGTCTTTTTTTTTTTTTTTTTTTTTGAGATGGAGTCTCACTCTGTCGCCCAGGCTAGAGTGCAATGGCACCATCTTGGCTCACTGCAAGCTCTGCCTCCGGGTTCACACCATTCTCCTGCCTCAGCCTCCTGAGTAGCTGGGACTACAGGCGCCCGCCACCACGCCCAGCTAATGTTTTGTATTTTTAGTAGAGACGGGGTTTCACCATGTTAGCCAGGATGGTCTTGATCTCCTGACCTCGTGATCTGCCCGCCTTGGCCTCACAAAGTGCTGGGATTACAGGCAGGAGCCACTGTGCCTGGCCAGGTTATTGTCTATTTTGAGACAGGGTCTCCTCTGTTGCCCAGGCTGGAGTGCAGTGGTGCCATCACAGCTCGCTGAAGCCTTGACCTCCCAGGCTCAAACTATTCTCCCACCTCAGCCTCCCAGGTAGCTGGGACCACAAGAACACACCACCATGCCTGGCTATTTTAAATTTTTTTATATATATATAGAGGTAGGGTCTCCCTATGTTGCCCAGCCTGATCTTGAACTCCTGGGCTCAGGCAATGCTCCTGTCTTGGCCGCATAAAATGCCAGGAATACAGACATGAACTACCATGTTTGTACTTTGTAAATTACATAATATAGAGAAATATATACTGTACTATTATATCACAGTATATTAAATAATTTATAATTTATCAGTAAATATAGTTATAATGATTGGGGCCTATTTTTTAAACTGATAGATGTATTATTGAAAGAATTTAGAGACCGCAGTTCTTGATAACAAGAGTGGCATACCTATTGTCACCTTTTTCCAGTAATTTGAAACTGCAGACTGCATTATATTATAGTCCAAGTCCTAAAATTGTATCATGGGTACCTTCTGTGATGAGTAAGTTTATCTACGTTAAGACCATTTTAAAAATGCAGGATTTTTATGATGTTTGAAATCTCCTTAGACATTAGTAGAAGTCCAGGCAACAATGGTTAATAAAGCCAGTTCCTTAGAGGTGCTCACAACAAATTTCCAAAATACTTCTTGCTCATGCATTAAGCTTGAGCAGTTGCAGGTGAGCAAATCCCAATCTAGGCTCCCAGACAAAATATTAAAGAGAGCATCTATAAAATAAGGCAGATTCTAAAATTAATTAACTACTAGCAGAGAAGATTCCTGTCTTTTGTAGCCTTCTGCAGTGCTTCCACCTCTCTTCCACCAAAATGATTTGTTTGAAAAGTCGCTGACACTCAACATAGCCCACTGAGTGCAACAAGACCATCATATAAACCTGGGTGGGGCGGACCCCTAAGAACTGCTTCCAGATCTGCCTCTACCACCTTGAATGCTACCAACTTTGCATTGTTGCTATTTTTTTTCCATACACTTTTTGTGAAGCCAGAAGTAATTTTTTACTTGAGGAAAACCTAGCTCAAGGAAAGATATATCTCCCCCTTGAGCTCAGATGTTGCCTAGAGCTCAAAAGAGGAGAGTCTCTAATACCATTTTGAATGTTTAACCTGAGTGCATTTCTGAATAGTCTTTGATGGTTTGTGATTATAACAATAACTGCTGTAAGCCTTTTTAACAGATTCCCCATATGGCTGCTGAGCACTTTTTGTGTATTTTCTCTTCTAACTTTATTATCATACTATTATCATCCTCGTCTTCAAATGAGGAGATTGAGGCCTAAAGAGGTTAAGAAATTGCTACAGTTACACAATTAGTAAGTGGAATATCCAGGATTGAAAACCAGGCTTGACTTGACAGCTGGATTCTCAGTAACAACACTCTTCTGACTTTTCTAGAATGTGCTTTCCTGCTTGACTAATGATTTACATGATGAATGTTAGTTTAAGACCAGCTACACTTTTTTTCTGAATTATTTCTACATTCAAAATGATTTAGAAAATCTATAGATAATTTTGATGTTATTATCAACAAATTTCCATAAAACAGGACAATTAAAAATCAATTTCTCCTTAGAACATAGACGATAATAATGTTGTAAAAGGAAGTCATGAATCTGAAAAACCAATATACTGTATGATTCCAATTACATGACCTTTTAGGAAAAGCAAAATTATGTAGACAGTAAAAAGATCAGTGGTTGTCAGGGTTTTGGGAAGAGTGAGGGATGAATACATGGATTTTTAAGACAGTGAAACTATTCTGTGTAATACCACATGGTGAATACCTGTCATTATACATTTGTCAAAACCCATAGAATATATGACACAAAGAGTGAACTCATGTGAACTATGGACTTTGGTTGATTGAAAAAAAAGAAAAAAGAAAGTTGTGCTCCAAAAATACTTGAGAAAATGAGTAAACAAGTCATATACTAGAAGAAAATATTCAAAACAAATGCATTTGACAAAGGATCCTACTCACACTACATGAAGAACTCCTATAACTCAATCATAAAACAAAAATACAATAGAAAGGGGAAAGGCCAATATGGCCGAATAGAAACATCCCCAGTCTGCAGCTCCCAGCGAGACCAATGTGGAAAGCAAGTGATTTCTCCATTTCCAACTGAGGTACACAGTTCATCTCAATGGAACTGGTTAGGCAGTAGGTGCAATCCATGGAGAGTGAGCAGAAGCAGGGTAGGGAGTTGCTTCATGTGGGAAGTGCATGGAGCCCAGGGACCTTCTTCTCCCAGCCAAGGGAAGCAGTGAAACTGTGCTACCCACCAGGGGTATTATGCTTTTCCCACAAAGTTTTGCAACCCAAGCATCAGGAAATTCCGTCGTGAACCTACACCACCATAGCCCCAAGTTTCAAGCACAAATCTTGGTGGCTGTTCTGGCAGGCACTGAGTTGCAGGAGTTTTTTCATACTCCAGGGGCACCTGGAACTCCAGTGAGACAGGAGAACTGTCCACTCCCCTGGAAAGTGGGCGGAAACCAGGGAGCCAAGCAGTCTCTCTCAGTAGGTCCCACTCCCATGGAGACCAGCAAGCTAAGAAACACTGGCTTGAAATTCTCACTGCCAGCACAGCAGTCTGGAGTAGGTCTGGGATGATGGAGTTTGGTGCGGGGAGAGGCAGCCACCCTTACTGTGGCATTAGTTGGCATTTTTCCCTTGACAGTGCTAAGAAGACTGAGAGGTTTGGACTGGGTGGAATGCAATACAGCACAGCAAAGTGGCTGTGGCCAGACTGCTTCTCTAGATTCCGCCTCACTGGGCAAGGACTCTCTGCAGGAAATCCAGCAGCTCCATCAGGGGCTTACAGTCAGGGACTCTCATCTCCCTGGGACAGAGCACTTGCGGGGAGCGGCTGCGGTTGCAGTTTCAGTGGACTTAATCTTTCCTACCTGCTGGCTCTGTAGAGTGGCTGATCCTGACAAGGAGGATTCTCCCAGCACAGCACACCAGCTCTGCTAAGGAACAGATTGCCTCCTCAAGCGGGTTCCTAACGCTGTGCCTATCAACTGGGAGAGACCTTCCAGCAGGGGCCGACCAACACCTCTTATAGGAGAGCTCTGCCCGCATCAGGCCAGTGTCCCTCTAAGATGAAGCTTCTGGAGGAAGGAGCAGGCAGCAATCTTTACTGCTCTGCAGCCTGAACTGGTGTTACCAAGGCAAACAGGGTCTGGAGTGGACCCAGAAAACTGTAATTGACCTGCAGAAGAGGGGCCTATTAGAAGAAAAACTAACAAATGGAAAACAACAACAACAACATCAACAAAAAAGACCCCCGCCACTACAAAAACTCCATCCAAAGGCCATCAGCCTCACAGATGAAAGGTAGATAAATCCATGAAGATGAGGAAAAACCAATGCAAAAACACTGAAAATCACAAAAGCCAGAATGCCTCTTCTTTTCCAAATGATCTCAACAACTCTCCAGCAAGGGCTCAGAACTGGATGGAGGATGAGATGGACGAATTGACAGAAGTAGGCTTCAGAAGGTGGGTAATAACAAACTCCTCTGAACTCAAGGAGCTTGTTCTAACCCAATGCAAGAAAGCTAAGAATCTTGATAAAAGGTTATAGGAGCTGCTAACTAGAGTAACCAGTTTAGAGAGGAACATAAATGACCTGATGGAGCTGAAGAACACAGCATGAGAACTTAGTGAAACATACACAAGTATCAATAGCCAAATTGACCAAGTGAAAAAAAGGATATTAGAGTTTATAAACCATCTTGCTGAAATAAGGCATGCAGACAAGATTAGAGAAAAATATAATGAAAGGGAAAGAACAAAACCTCTGAGAAATATGAAACTATGTAAAAAGATTGAACCTACAATTAATTGGAGTACCTTAAAGTGATGAGGAGAATAAAACCAAGTTGGAAAACACACTTCAGGGTATTATCCAAGAGAACTTCCCCAACCTAGTGAGACAGTGCAATATTTAAATTCAGGAAACACAGAGAGCACCACTAAGCTACTCCACAAAGAGATCCACCCCAAGACACATAATCATTAGATTCTCCAAGGTCAAAATGGAGGAAAAAATGTTAAGCGCAGCCAGAGAGAAAGGCCAGGCCACCTAGAAAGGGAAGCCCATGAGACTAACAGCAGACCTCTCAGCAGAAACCCTGCAAGCCAAAAGAGAGTGGGGGCCAATATTCAACATTTTTAAATGAAAGAATTTTCAACCCAGAATTTCATATCCAGTCAAACTAAGCTTCATAAGCAAAGGAGAAATAAAATCCTTTCCAGACAAGCAAATGCTGAGAGATTTCATGACCACCAGGACTACCTTGCAAGAGCTCCTGAAGGAAGCACTAAATATGGAAAGGAAAAACTGGTACCAGCCACTATAAAAGCACACCAAAATATAAAGACCAATGACACTATAAAGAAATTTTATCAACTAGTGTGAAAAATAACCAGCTAGCATCATGATGACAAGATCAAATTCACACATAGCAATATTAACCTTAAGTGGAAATGGGTAAGTGCCCCAGTTAAAAGAGACAGACTGGCAAATTGGATAAAGAATCAAGACCCATCCATGTGCTGTATTCAGGAGACCCATCTCACATGCAAAGACACACATAGGTTCTAAATAAAGGGATGGAGGAAAATTTATCAAGCAAATGGAAAGCAAAAAAAAAAGCAGGAATTGCAGTCCTCTCTGACAAAACAGACTTTAAACTGACAAAGATTAAAAAAAAGACAAAGAAGGGCATTACATAATAGTAAAGGGATCAATGCAACAAGAGGAGCTAACTATCCCCCAATACAGGAGCACCCAGATTTATAAAACAAGTTTTTAGAGACCTACAAAGAGACATAAACCCCCACACAACAATAGTGGGAGACTTTAACACCCCACTGTCGATATTAGATAGATCAATGAGAGAAAATTAACAAGGATATTCAGAACTTGAAATCAGTACTGGACCAAGTGGACCTAACAGACATCTACAGAACTCTCCACCCCAAATCAACAGAATACACATTCTTCTCAGCGCCACATGGCGCTTATTCTAAAATCAACCACATAATTGGAAGTAAAACACTCCTCAGCAAATGCAAAAGAACTGAAATCATAACAAACAGTCTCTCAGACCACAGTGCAATCAGATTAGGAGTCAGGATTAAGAAACTCACTCAAAGCCACACAACTACATGGAAATTGAACAACCTGCTCCAACAGAATAACTCCTGGGTAAAGAATGAAATTAAGGCAGAAATCAAGAAGTTCTTTGAAACTGATGAGAACAAAGAGACAACATACCAGTATCTCTGGGACACAGCTAAAGCAGTGTTAAGAGAGAAATTTATAGCCCTAAATGCTCACATAAGAAATCTAGAAAGATCTCAAACTAACATGCTAAGATTACAATTAAAAGAACTAGAGAAGCAAGAGCAAACAAATCCAAAAGCTAACAGAAGACAAGAAATAACTAAGATCAGAGCACAACTGAGGGAGATAGAGACACACACACAAAAAAAAACCCTTCAGAAAAAAATCAATGAATCCAGAATCTGGTTTTTTGAAAAAATTAACAAGATATACCACTAACTAGACTAATAAAGAAGAAAAGAGAGATGGATCAAATAGACACAATAAAAATGATAAAGGGGATATTACCACTGACCCCACAGAAATACAAATTACCATCAGAGAATACTGTAAACACATCTATGCAAAGAAATTAGAAAATCTAGAAGAAATGGATAAATTCCTGGACACATACATCCTCTTAAGACTAAACCAGGAAGAAGTCGAATCCCTGAATAGATCAATAACAAATTCTGAAATTGAGGCAGTAATTAATAGCCTACCAGCCAATAAAAGCTCATGACCAGATGGGTTCATAGCCAAATTCTAACAGAGGTACAAAGAGGAGCTGGTACCGTTTCTTCTGAAATTATTCCAAACAATTGAAAAGGATGGACTACTCCCTAACTCATTTTATGAAGCCAGCATCATCCTGATATGAAAACCTGGCAGAGACACAGAAAGAAAGAAAACTTCAGGCCAATATCCCTGATCAACATCGATGCAAAAATCCTCAATAAAATACTGGCAAACCAAATCCAGCAGCACATCAAAAAGCTTATCCACCACAATCAAGCTGACTTCATCCCTGGGATGCAAGACTGATTCAACATATGCAATCAATAAACATAATTCATCACATAAACAGAACCGATGACAAAAACCACATGATTATCTCAATATATGCAGAAAAGGCCTTTGATAAAATTCAACATCCTTTCATGCTAAAACTCTCAATAAACTAGGTATTGATGAAACATATCTCAAAATAATAAGAGCTATTTATGACAAACCCATAACCAATGTCATACTGAGTGGACAAAAACTGGAAGCATTCCCTTTGAAAACGGGCACAAGACAAGGATGCCCTCTCTCACCACTCCTATTCAAAATAGTATTGGACATCTGGTCAGGGCAATCAGGCAAGAGAAAGAAATAAAGGGTATTCAAATAGGAAGAGAGGAAGTAAAATTTTATCTGTTTGCAGATGACATGATTCTATATTTAGAAAACCCCATCATCC
>NC_045437.1:146666734-146690501 GCF_002776525.5 Piliocolobus tephrosceles | reverse complement strand
TCTGTTTGCAGATGACATGATTCTATATTTAGAAAACCCCATCATCCCAGCTCAGGAGAGGAAGTAAAATTGTCTCTGTTTGCAGATGACATGATTCTATATTTAGAAAACCCCATCATCCCAGCTCAAAATCTTAACTGATAAGCAACTTTAGCAGTCTCAGGATAAAAAAATCAACGTGCAAAAATGACAAGCATTCCTATACATCAATAACAGACAAGCAGAGAGCCTAATCATGAATGAACTCCCATTCACAACCGCTACAAAGAGAATAAAATACCTAGGAATACACTAACAAAGGATGTGAAGGACCCCTTCAAGGAGAACTAAAAACTACTGAGAAATAAGAGAGGACAAAAACAAATGGAAAACCCTTCCATTCTCATGGATAGGAAGAATCAATGTCATAAAAATGGCCATACTTCCCAAAGTAATTTACAGATTCCATGCTATTCTCATCAAACTACCTTTGACATTCTTCACAAACCAAAAAAGAGCATATATAGCCAAGACAATCTTAAGCAAAAGGAACAAAGCTGGAGGCATCATGCCACCAGACTTCAAACTATGCTACAAGGCTACAGTAACAAAAACAGTATGGTACTGGTACCAAAATAGACATATAGATCAATGGAACAGAACAGAGACCTCAGAAGTAATATTACATATCTACAACCATGTGATCTTTGACAGATCTGACAAAAACAAGCAATGGGGAAAGGATTCCCTATTTAATAAATGGTACTGGAAAACTGGCTAGCCATATGAAGAAAACTGAAACTGGACCCTTTCCTTACACCTTACACAAAATTAACTCAAGATGGATTAAAGACTTAAATGTAAAACTCCAAACCATAAATACTCTAGAAGAAAAACTAGGCAATACCATTCAGGACATAAGCATGAGCAAAGACTTCATGGAAAAAATGCCAAAAGCAATTGCAACAAAAGCCAAAATTTACAGACAAAAGGGATCTAATTCAACTAAAAAGGTTTTGCACAGCAAAAGAAACTGTTATCAAAGTGAACCTTCAAAATGGGAGAAAATTTTTGCAATCTACCTGTCTGATGAAGATCTAGTATCCAGAATCTACAAGGAACCTAAAAAAATTTACAAGATAAAAGCAAACAAACAAAAACATTAAAAAGTGGGCAAAGGATATGAACAGACACTTCTCGAAAGAAGACATTTATGTGGTCAAAAAACATGAAGAAAAGCTCAACATCACTGATCATTACAGAAATGCAAATCAAAGTCATAATGAGACACCATCTCACGGCAGTCAGAATGATGATTTTTAAAAAGTCGAGCAATAATAGATTCTGGTGATGCTGTGGAGAAATAGGAACACTTTTATACTGTTGGTGGGGATGTAAATTAGTTCAACCATTGTGGAAGACAGCGTGGCAATTCCTCAAGGATCTAGAACCAGAAATACCATTTGACCCAGCAATTGCATTATTGGGTATATACCCAAGGGATTATAAATCATTCTACCATAAAGACACAGGCACACATATGTTTATTACAGCACTATTTACAATAGCAAAGACATAGAAATAACCCAAATGCCCATCAACAATAGACAGGATAGGCCGGGCGTGGTGGCTCATGCCTGGAATCCCAGCACTTTCAGAGGCTGAGGTGGGTGGATCACCTGAGATCAGGAGTTCAAGACCAGGCTGACCAACATGGAGAAATCCCCCATCTCTTAAAAATACAAAATTAGCTGGGCATGGTGGCACATACCTGTAATCCCAGCTATTTGGGAGGCTGAGGCAGGAGAATCACCCGAACCCAGAAGGTAAAGGTTGCAGTGAGCTGAGATCACATCATTGCACTCCAGCCTGGGCAACACGAGTGAAATTCCATCTCAAAATTAATTAACTAATTAAATAGACTGGATAAAGAATATGTGGTACATATACACCATGGAACACTATGCAGCCATAAAAAGGAATGAGATCATGTCCTTTGCAGGGACATGAATGAAACTGGAAGCCATCACCCTCAGCAAACTAACACAGGAACAGAAAACTAAACACCACATGTTCTTCCTCATAAGTGGGAGTTGAACAATGAGACCACACGGATATAGGGAGGGGAATAACACACACTAGGGCCTGTCGGGGGGTTGGGGTCAAGGGAAGGGAGAGCATTAGGACAACTACCTAACTCATGAAGGGCTGAAAGCCTAGACGATGGGTTGATAAGTACAGCAAATCACTAAGGCACATGTATAGCTAGGTAACAAACCTTCACATATCACACGTGTATCCTGGAACTTAAAATTTAAAAAAAAATAGAAAAAGTACAAACTATTTCAACAGATGATTCACAAAAGAACATATGCCAACAACCAATAGGCATATAAAAGAGTGTTCACATTATTAGTCATTCAGGAAAAGCAAGTACAAATCCCCATGAACTACACTACACACCTACTAGAATGGGTAAAATGTAAAATATTGACATCATCAAAATCTGGAGCAACTGAAACTCTCATACATTGCTAGTGGGAATATGAAACGTAACAATCATTTTAGGAAACTGGCAGTTTCTTTAAAAGTTTAACACACATTTCCCCTATGACTTAACAATTCCACTCCTAGAATTAATCCAAGAGAAAAGAAGAATTATGTGTACAAAAAGCCATAGAAAAATGTTAATAGCAACTTTTTTTCATAATAGGCCCAAACTGAAAAAATCTCAGATGCTCATCAATAGAAGAATGGATAAGCAAACAAATATTCCTGTAATAGAATACTACTCATAAATAAAATGGATAAACTACTGATACCTGCAGCAACATAAGTCATTCTCAAAAATGTTAGGAAAGAAGATGCAAAAGACGACACATTATATAATTTAAATGAATCTTTAGAATATGCAAAACTATCATATAGTGATAAACAGTAGGGTTAGTGGTTGTTTCTCAGAGGGGAATTGCCTGTGCAATGACACAGAATATATTTGGGGTTGATGGAAATGTTCTGTGTTTTGATAGGGTTGTGGTCTACACAAGTGTGCACATTTATTGAAACTGATTGGATAGAACACTTAAGAACCAAATATTTCACTGTGTTGAAATTATACCTCAATAAACAAAAATGGTAGGATTTATTCTTTCAAGTATTCTGTGGCCAGATTATACTTGGGGGTAGTTATGGTGATGGTGTTGTGAGGGATGCCATGGAAATGGAGATATGAGTGTGACAGTCACTCTTTAGTGAGTCCTATTGCATTCATTTCTTTATAAAACTTTATGGGAACACTTTTTTCAATATAGAAAGCTGTATGTATTTAGTATATTCAACTGGGTGAGTTAGGGGGATAAGTATATACCCATGAAACCATCGTGACTATCAAAGCCATAGATATATCCCTCGCCTCCCAGAGTTTCTCCCCACCCCTTTTATTATTATTATTTGTATGTGTAGAGGGAAAGGGTGGGTAAGAACACTTAAGTTTCTACTCATTTTGCAAATTTTAAGTGCAGTATTATTAGCTATTTGCACTTTGTTGTATAGTAGATCTCAGTGATTGTCTCCAGGGCCCTGGGAATTATAGACTGGGAACAGATATGGAGAGGCTCATCCCGTGCCTGTAGGACATCAACAGATAACTTATGTGGTTTTCGATTTCATTCCCTGCCCTGATTTAATGCTGCCGATTTAAATTTCATAGTTTAACAAATAGCATGATAGGCTGACATTAACAGGAAGGCACAGGATTACAGGTATATTTTATTGTCATCTTTATGATAATAAAAATAAATTAGAAGTAAATGGGCCAGGCGCGGTGGCTCATGACTGTAATCCCAGCACTTTGGGAGGCCAAGGCAGGTGGATCACAAGGTCAGGAGTTTGACATTAGCCTTACCAACTTAGTGAAACCCTGTCTCCACTAAAAATACAAAAATTAGCCAGGCATGGTGGTGCGCACCTGTACTCCCAGCTACTCAGGAGGCTGAGGCAGGAGAATCGCTTGAACCCAGGAGGCGGAGGTTGCAGTGAGTTGAGCTCGCACCACTGGACTCTAGCCTGGGTGACAGAGCGAGACTCCATCTCAAAAAAAAGAAAGAAAAAAGAAAAGAAAAGAAAAGAAAAAGGAAGAGAAATAAATGAATACCTAAGTGAAGTTTGTAAGTACCAGCTTTTGAGGAATTAGTGGATAAAGATAATTATATCATGAGATTATTTGGAAAGTAGTATATCTATGAGGTTATAGAAAGGTTAAGGAAAACGAACTAAGGAGAGTAGTATCATTAATTTATTTTTGAGACACAAGATTTGAGCTGTAAATAGAGACCAACTCTATTTCGTGCCATATAACCAATTGAAAAAGAAAATAAATTATACTGAATGCAAAATGAGGGTTTTGTATTTAACAGCAATCAAAAGAGTGGTGAATGTCTCTTAAGTGGAAATGCATTGTACTAATAAAAGAAGAGAGAATGGAGTCTGTTGAAAATGTGCCTTTGCTCAGGTGCAACCAGTGGAACAGATAATTTAGTCTTTAGGAGCAATCCGGTGATGACTAGTGTGAGGAAATTATTTAAACCTGTATGAGCGAACTTATTAAATTTATATTTGTGATTGGCTATATTTTGCTAGCATTTCGACATTTAAAAATCAGTACAACACTTTGTATGGACAGAATTAAAACAAAAAATATTGTAAAGATTATTATAATGATAGAAGCTAATTTTATTAATCATTAACTACAAAAATTTCTTGCTTCTAAGATTCCATTGATTTATTAGCATTTTCTAGGGAAAAAAAAGAAAAGAAAGTCTATTAGAAATTTCAAATGTAAGATAAAAATATGTCTTAGAATCCAGGGGTTATGGTCTAATACTATGCTAAACAATCTGCATAAAAGTAATGTTGATGAAAACAGTCAAATTCTGTAAAATATTTGAAGAGATTTATTCTGAGCCAAATAGGAGTGACCATATTCCATGACAGAGCCTGTGGGAGGTCCTGAGAATAGTGTCCAAGGTGGTCAGGGTGCAGCTTGGTTTTATACATTTTGGGAGGGATGAGACATCAACCAAATACATTTAAGAAATACACTGGGTCGGGCGCGGTGGCTCACACCTGTAATCCCAGCACTTTGGAGGCTGAGGCAAGCGGATCACGAAGACAGGGGATCGAGACCATCCTGGCTAACACAGTGAAACCCCGACTCTACCAAAAGTACAAAACATTAGCCGGGCACGGTGGCAGGCACCTGTAGTCCCAGTTACTCCGGAGGCTGAGGCGGGAGAATGGCGTGAACCCGGGAGGCGGAGCTTGCAGTGAGCCGAGATTGTGCCATTGCACTCCAGCCTGGGCGACAGAGCGAGACTCAGTCTCAAATTGAAAAAAAGAAAAAAAAGAAAAGAAATACATTGGTTTGATCCAGAAAGGTGGTACAACTGAAAGCGAGGGGAGCTTCCAGGCTATAGTTACATTTCAGCTTTTTCTGGTTGATAATTGGTTGAGTTTGTCTAAAGAATTGGGATCAACAGAAAGGAATGTCTGGGTTAAGAAAAAGGATTGTGGAGAGCCAAGTTCTTAATTGCAGAGGAAGCCTTCTGGGAGTAGGCTTCAGAGAGACTAGGTTGTAAAATGTTTCTTATCTGACTTAAAGTCTGTGTTGATGTTAATGCTAATGCTGGAGAGGTAAAATGAGGCATCTCCAACCCCTACTTCCCATCAGGGCCTGAAACAGTCTCTCAGGTTAAATTTTAAAAGAGCCCTGGCTGAGGAGGAAGTCCATTCAAATGGTTGGGAGGCTGTAGAAATTTATTTTTGGTTTATATAATCACAATGAATCCTCACAACAATCTTATGAAACAGGGATTAATATTTATAATAATATAATTATAAATATTCCTATTTATAATTATCCTGCAAAGATAATTAACTTGACCAAGATTATATTGTTAGTAATTACTGGGCATAGATTAAAGCCTAAATCCTCCTGGCTTCAAAGTCCCTGCATTGCAGAAGCTGGGATAATTCATTATCTCGTGGTCATGTCAATTCTGGTTTCTGAGCCAAGGAAAGATCTTATTTTGCGTGGTGTCCTCTCCTCAATTATTTCTGAGGCTCCCTCATGGCTTAGCTCCAATCTTTCCAAATCTGTCTTATGTGGAGCAAGATTAAAATAAGAGAAGACAACTATATATGAGTAAACACCAACAGACAGTGGAGTGGGGGAAAGACCAGAAGATTCTCTCTCTTTTTTTTTTTTTTTGGAGACAGAGTCTCCCTCTGTCACCCAGGCTGGAGTGCAATGGCATGATCTCGGCTCACTGCAACCTCCGCCTCCCGGGTTGAAGCAATTCTCCCACCTCAGCCTCCCAAGTAACTGCAACTACAGGCGTGCACCACCACACCCTGCTAAGTTTTGTATTTTTAGTAGAGACGGGGTTTCACCATGTTGGTCAGACTGCTCTTGAACTCCTGACCTCAAGTGATCCGCCTGTCTCAGCCTCTCAAAGTGCTGGGACTACAGGTGTGAGCCACCACACCTGGCCAACCAGAATATTCTTACCAAATATTTTAAGTCCTCACAGGCCAACATGAGCAATGCAGGGAACCTTGGTGTTTTGTAGACACCACCACGGACTAAAAAAGTGCTATTTATTCATGGTCTAGATCCAGTTCATCTGAGGAGCAGCAAGGGCTTTTGCTCCAATTATCTTAAAAGCTTTAGACCTCCACAAACACTTTAGGGATGGCCTAGTTCCTCACTATACAGAAGAAGAGTCTCAGTGAGAGAAAGTGATTCGCCCTGGTGAGTCAAATAGGGAATCACTGGTAGCTCTAGCAGAAGTGCTCAAATTTTTTAATCAGTAATCATAATAATGATGATAATTCGTTGAGTATTTTACTATATGCTAGGCCCTGTGCTATTAAACCAGTTATTCTTGCACCAACCTAATTATTGTTTTATATGTAATTTTGACAACAACTTTGTGAGGTTGATCCTATTATTATCTCTACTTTATAGGTGAGGAAATTGAGGCTGTGAGAGGTTACTTTCTTCACCCAAAGTCACTTATCTATTAAGTAAGGCAGCAGGATTCAAATCTAGGTTTATCTGATTCCAGAGTCCATGGCTTTCTCCTGCTCTTTCAATTCACAGCATGATCAATTGCATCAGTTCTCCATTGGTTTTGTCTATAATGCCTGTTTCCTCATGATAGTTGACCTCACACAAGGATGGAGATACCCACATTTGCTGTGCTGATACTGACAGCTACTTTATGATGTTTCTATTTCATTAGCCAACTAATAACCAATACAAAAATTAAGGTATTAACATTTGTTCAAATAACATATCCCTCAGCTAATATGTGCCCTTTAACAAATGTTGAATATCTATCAATCGATCATCTATCTATCTATTCAATGATGATGGAAGTGTTTTTCTCTTTCACCAATAGCTAAAGAACAGCCCCTCTAAGCCAGTGGTTAAACTGCCATGATATTTTCCCCTCTTCTGCCTCTTCCTAGTTAATTTCATTAGTTCGGGAAAAACCATGCCATAAGCAATTGATTTAGGCCAATTGTTTTCTCCACAGAACATTCAGTAATTTTCATTGCAGGACTAGAAGCCCTCACTCTCTAGAGACAGAGATAAAATTTCCTTTGTAATGGGCGATACTGCTGCTGTGATATTAGATTGTGATTTAGAATAAGAAATATATATATTTGGCATGTCAACTTGAAATGATTGAAAAGGATCAGAATCCTGTAAATCCTTTAAATGTTCCCTTAAATCTCAAAATATTTTAAAGTTCCAACAGCTTAGATTTTGAATTACTCGTTTCCAAAGGCCTTTGACCTTTTCCTGGCACACAACTCCTAAAACCCTTGGAATCTCCAGAGAGATAAGTATCTTTGTATGCTAGTGAGATGACTGGTAGCTTGGGACCACTAGAAAGAAGGCCGAGGCATGGTTGGAGGGTTGGGACTTTCAGCCCCATTGACAGATCCCTGGGGTGGGGCGAGGGGCTGGTGGTTGAGTTGATCACCAATGGCCAATGATGTAACCAGTCATGCCTAGGTAATGAAGCCTCCATAAAAACCTCAAAGGACAGGGTTCAAAGAGCAAACATATCCACAGCTGATAGGGTGGGATACCCCAACTCCACAAAGCCAGAATCACCTGTGCTCAGGACACTTCCAAATCTTCCCTTATGCATCTTTTCACTGGCTGTTCATCTATATTCCTTATTAATAAGCCAGTAAATGTAAGTAAAGTGTTTCCCTGAGTTCTGGGAGCAGTTCTAGCAGATTAATTGAACCTGAGAGGAGAGTCATGGGAATCCTTAATTTATAGCCCCTTGATCAGAAGTGTAGATGACAATACCACTTTCTACTGGCAGCTGGAGTGGGATTTTCAGGCTGTATTTAGTACAAAGGATATCATTTGGGGAGGAAGTTTGAAGAACTGCCTCCTACTGGGACTTCAAACCAAGTGGTGTACAGCTCCCAACAGAATGATCACTGTGCAACTCTAACCTTGATGACTGAAAGCTTAGAAAGGTCCCCAGTTATATAACAGGCAAACTATAATGACAACATGCTGCTAAAGAAAAAAAGTATTCAATGATACTTGTTAAAGGATGGTAAGGAAGACTTTATTCAAGACCATCACTCATGGGTATAGAGACCACTTGCAATGAGATTTTGTAGTGAGGGAGTGGAATGGGGCTCAACTCTGAATACAGCATGGGAAAGTAAGAATTTATAACTGAAGAGTGGAGTAAGGGCAAGTAGATGAAAAAATACTAAGAAAAACATCAAGAGTATGGAGCATTCTGGCTAAAGCAACCTAACAGAATTCTTGCTAAAGACATGCCAGAGTGATCATATGTCACCAGGAGGACGGTGGAGAATGAAGAACCTGATGAGATATTGAGGGTGATCAGATATCAAGGATAAAGAATTCTTGCTAAATTGACTTAGCAGTGTTCTTTGCTAAAATTGGATTTTATACAGAAGTGCACAGGTGAGCCTAGGAGAAGTTTCTGACTAAAGTTTGGCCAGGTAAAAAAAATCTTTGTCAATGCCCAACATGCTGCTGTGCTGTACATAAATACAAATCACCCTTGTTTTAATGGATGAAAAACTATTAAGCAAAATAGGGGAAAATAATGGGTTCCTGATGCTATCAAATCAGTTGGCACCACTTGGTGAATTTGAGTTGCCCTGGAGAATGGCCTCGCCCTCAGATAAGGAAGGCTGTGTGAAATGTTGTGGCACACTTAGTCTAAATTACACCTAGGTGCGACCACCACTCATCTAATCTAGTATGGGGCACCCAACACTTTTGGGTGCAAAACATGTATCCTAACTGCACTAGGGCTGTTAGACAATGGCAACAATGTGGATGGATACCCTTGATTTCTCAGAAAAGTACCTATCTCTACAAAGGCTCTCCTCTGACCTGCGAGCCAATGATTTTTACTATGAGGAGCAGCATCCAGAGGAAAAATATTTATTTTCTAGAATAGGCAGATAAGAGGGATTCTCTTTCAGGAGGAAGGCAAAGTATGGGAGCCAGGCTGGAAAGATAATGAGGCTTTAGCAAAGTGGGCCAGGCAGATGCAACAAATAATTCAGAAAAATGATCAAACTCAGCTATGGGAAAGGGGCCTGTGCCCTGACCCAACAGGGCCTCTTGACTGTTTTTAATACAAATTGAAGTTTAAGTGGCTATAGGGCAATGACCTTGTCTTTTAGCTGCTGAAGCTCAAGGGGCACACCTGTAGGAATCTCACGGCTCCCAAAACTTATAGAAGTTCTCTGAGGGTACTTGTAATTTATATTGATATACTATGACTGCTCTTGCTCCCCAAACAGGTGAAAACAAAATACCCTGCAGTACAGTTAGCAGAGATAAGAGCTATTCTAAATACAATCTATATTCTCCCTGTAGGAGGCAGGTGGGCCCTGCTGTATTATAGCTCCCAATGGAAACCAGTCTCAGTGCAAGCCTGTGAGATGAGACAGAGTGACTGGCTTTGTCCCCAGTTGACACAGAACTTGGAAGTAACCATGTCATGGGCAATTGTAACAATGTCTGTCCTTAATAACATCTGGTATAAGGGCAAGGGTAGACTCTGAAAAAGCAAACACCTCTGTAATTTTTACTGATTTGCTATGTAATGAAACTGAACAAATGTACATGATCATATTGTGATATGATGTAATACTGGTGTTGTTGGTAAAATTTAACTACTTCGTGTAAATAGCCTTGTGATAACACTGATCCTGATAATCAAACTTATTGGGAGACTGAGTTAAATTGTCTTTAGGATGTAATACCTATGGAAAGTTAAATTGTCCTTAGGATGTAAGGCCAGGAAAATAACTGGCCTGAGGAGGAATTGGATCTAGTTAAACATCAGCTGATTTTTGTGTTAAACAGTTTTGCATAAGCTCATGCCAAGGTACAAATAGCAGTAGATGAGGAAGGAAAAGAATAAGTGAATTAGTACAAGAATATAAAAATGTATGTAGTGGAATTATAGGGAAAGTTTTTTGTTTCTTTAAATCCATCCTTACTCTACCCTGGCTTCTCCAAATGTTAGCCACACTTGTGTTGGTATTCTTGTTATAGCTATTCTATAAATGACACATTAAATGTAAATACCCAGAGAGATAAGATCATTTTGCTGTAAAGAGTCAGTGGCTAGTGACCAGGGGGTTGGCTAGAAATAATAAGAAATGTGTGTGTGTGTGTGTATGTGTGTGTGTGTATATGTATGTTTATATATATTTATATATGTTTTGGTCTCTGCTCCCAGTCCCTGGCAAAGAACTCCTAAAACCCATGTAATTTCCTGAGTGATAAAGGTGCTAGAATCCTTTGTTCTAATATTTCGTCTTTGATCTCAGTTCTGCCACAGAGCTCCTAAGACCTTTGTAATTTCCTGAGAGGTAGGAGCGTCTGACATAGAGCTCCTAATCCGTTGGAATTACGTGGGTGGCAGGAACATCTTTTGTTCTAATGAAGTAGCTCTTGGCGGGCTCCTGGAGGGGGGCTGGTCACCAGAAAGACCAAGCCAGGATCATAAGCTTGGAGCTTTCAGCTCTACCCCTCCTTATTCAGCTGATCAGGCAGTAGCACAGGTCACAACCTACTGCTTTGCAATTGACATCTGAAAGGAGGGAAGTCTTGTGGGACTGAGCCCTTAACCTGTGAGATCTAACTCTAACTCCAAGTAGATAGTGTTAGAATTGGATTTAATTATAGTCCACCCCAGCGGATCACCTAAGGTCAAGAGTTCAAGACCAGCCTGGCCAACATGGTGAAACCCTGTCTCTACTAAAAATACAAAATAAAAAAGAAGAAGAAGAAGAAAAAGAGCTGGCATTGTGGCTCATGCTGGTATTCCCAGCTTCTTGGGAGTCTGAGGCATGAGAATCGCTTGAACCTGGGAGGCGGAGGTTGCAGTGAGCCAAGAGCATGCCACTACACTTCAGCCTAGGCAACAGAGTGAGTCTCAGTCTCAAAAAAAAAAAAAAAGGAAAAAAGAAAAGAAAAGAAAATTAAGAGCAAAATGGATGGGAACCCTAATTCTGGGAAATGTTGCAAAAGGAGAAACTTAAAAGTATTATGTGGAAACTAAGGATAAATGACGCTTAACACAACATCTTGTTTTATATCTGTTTTAAAAATATTTTAAACATTTTATCATTTTAATTGTGATTTTTTTAAAAAAATACAGAAAATGTAGAAAATAAAGAAACATATTCATCTTCCAGTTTTATTCAATGTTAACATTTTGCTTTTTTTTTTTTAACTAGAATGTTAAGAGTACAACTATGTTTCACTCAGCCATTTCCATCCCCCCTCCTTCTCAAGGATAACCTTTATCTAGAAGTCAGCGCTTATCATTCCTGTAGTTATTTTTTCTTTCACTATATGTGTGCATGTATATTTGTGTGTATACATACATTTTCACATAAGCAGAAAAAAATAACAATAATAATAATAATTCATGTCTGCTCGAGAATTGCTTGGTGCATGGGGAAGAACCTACACACAGTTTGGTGACCAGAGATGAAATATTCTGTGTTGAGTGGCATGTGAGGGTAGAAAAAACAGGTTTTTTTTCAATGCATGTATCAGACAACTACCCACTCCAGTATTTCCCTACATGATTTTGAAATTGCCTAATTTCCATTCTGAGCCCTGCACTAACACTTTTTGTGTAGGCTGTCCCTGTGATGGGGCATCTGACAGGATCTCCAAAGGAAGGTCTGGCATATTACAGCTTAGTGTAGAGGTCAGGTAGAAAACTATAGTTTTCAGGCCAAGCCTTGCTTGCCACCCGTTTTCATAAATAAAGTTTTAGTGTGACATAGCCATATCCCTTTGTTTACATAGTATATTCGGGTGTGTGGATTTAGTTATGGCTGAAACTATGCCCCACAAAGACAAAAATATTTACTATTAGACCCTTTGCAGATCCCTGGCCTAGTGGATCTGTGTTCACTTTCAGGATTTCTCATTGAAGTGGGAGGAAAATGAATATCTTCTTTGCCGTCTCAAATTCAATACTGGGTGGCTAGTGTAGATAAAGCTGAGCTACCAGGAAAAAATACAGATGTATAGGATGTGCTGTCTCTCCTCAAAATAATATTCATTGGTGGATCCCTTTTCAAAGAGAAGAATGCTTTTCGTATCCCTCCCTGCCCATATTATTTTCTCTGAGAAAAGAATCCAGCTAGTGTTAGCACTTGTAATTCATGACATTTATATAGCACCACACAGCATGCATAGCCTACACATAATTTTATTGAATCCAGAGATCGGAATCATTGTTTTCCTTCCACATTTGGAGTGGGAGGGGGAAGGCAGAATGAGTCAAAAGCTGGAAATGAGAAAAAGTTTCCCGAAGCATGAAACAAAGTAGAATAGCTATTTTGCTGTGGACCAAGTGGGTAAAGACATGGTATAAACAATGTGGATTCACTAAAAGCCATTATCATGAGCATGATTCATGGGTGTGTAAAAAATTTAAACAAAAATTCCTTTACCCAGTAGTCAAATTTCTCAAATTTATGACTCACTCATCATACCCTTTTATCATCTGGAACTAAATCAAATATTCAGGTTCCATCATGTTTTGGATATTTCAGGTCTTCATTGATCATTTCTCCCTTTAAAGGATGCTCAAGGAATGGCCAACATTTTGATGGATTATACATTTCAATCTTTCACACGTAGGGTAGCCTCCTATTTCCTGGTGTTAAAAGTAAAGATTGTTTCCTTTCCACAAGCAAGCTTTTAAGTCCTACTCATTAACGTTTTAGATTATTTAATGGCCTTATATATGATGTAGTTTACAATGATACCATCATCAAAAATTTATGTTGCTGCCACATAAAACTAGAGAAAGAAAAACTATCAAAAGAGGCACCTCTTTTAAAAAAGTACCTCTATTAATATGAATATACTGCAATGTTTGTATTTCCCAGCCTGGCTACATTTTCATATTACTGTGATTAATTCTGTTACGGGAGGACAATTATGACATCTGAAAGTGTGACTTGACTTTTAAAATCCAGAAAGGAACATGCCTTCTGGCTTAAATTGAGTTGTTAAAATATTCGGTAAGAATGAACTTCCCAAAAGGTAGCATAGCTTTGCTTATCATCTAGACTTAAAATTAAAAGCAGCTTTATGTTAGATTTTACTAAACTGCATAATTTCTAAATTTTTATTTTATATATAAATATATATCTTCTTTTTATACATAAGATATATATCTGTTTAGTTATCAGGATAGCACTGTGTTTAAATTAATTTTTAAATATTAACAAGGCAATTTAATCCACATTTTTGTAGGTACAGCTGGTTGCCTACATAACTTTTATTCCCCTCCTTAAGCTTCTTTCTCTCTACTAAAATTCTAATTTTGTGTGGATATGCACCCTCTTCAATACGGTCATTTACTTTAGGGAAGAATGAGCCCTGATTGGTTTAAGTTAATCATGTAATTGATTTAGCTTGGCATGTGAGGCAGGCCAGTGGCTATCAGCAGAAGTCAGCTAAGGACTTTTTGTCAGATAGTTCTTTCTCATTTGAAAAGTTTATAAGAAAGAGTTCATTACTGAACATTTTTAATGTCTACATGGGATAGCTAAAACTGTGGGAGTCATATTGAGACCTCAGGCAAGGAACTAGGGGAGGACAAGGCCAACAGGCTGAAGATGGCACAAGACAAGAAAGGAATCATGATGGCATCATGAGCCAGATTAGTCAACCTTGGAGTTAAGCTGTTCTGACAATTCTTGTTAGAGGAAATGGTTTATCTTCTTTAGTATCTACGCTGACTTACATTGATGTTTTTGGTAACTTGCAGCCTAAAGCAGCCCGACTGATACACGTCTGAAAGTCAAGCTACTACTTAGCCATTTTGGGGGTTCCTCTCAAAATACTAACATCAACCCAAAGGAAGAAAGTAGATACACTGTCACTTTAGTATGCCATCTTCAACCATCTAGTGGGCATCTATTGATTTTAATTTTCTTTAAATCTAAGGAATAACTACTATGTTGTGAGTGTTCTGCACTTAACCAAACTGATTGTCCAAGGAGAAGATATGTCTCTACTTGACAAGTTCTCTTATTTCCTAATTAAAGTACAATTAATACTCTGAAACAAGAGTAGCAAACTTTTTCATAAGAACTCACACATGGTAAAGAAAGAGCTAGAGTGTTGACAATTACAAAGCATCAGTGATTAAATGAGAATTAGAGGCTGATATGGTTTGGCTCTGTGTCCCCACCCAAGTCTGATCTTGAACTGTAATCTCCACAGGTCAAGGGAAGGACCTGGTGAGAGGTGATTGGATGATGGGGGTGGTTTCCCCCATGCTGTTCTTGTGATAGTGAGGGAGTTCTCATGAGATCTGATTGTTTGATAAGTGTCTGGCATTTCCCCTGCGCTCACTCTCACTCACCTGCCACCATGTAAGATGTGCCTTGCTTCTCCTTCACCTTCTGCCATGATTGTAAGCTTCCTGAGGCCTCCTCTGCCATGCATAATTGTGAGTCATTTAAACCTTTCTTTATAAAGTACCTAGTCTTTATAATAATAAATAATATTATAATAATAAAAAAGAATGTATAATAAATATATAAAGCATATATAATAAAAAAGAAAATGTATTTCTTTTTAATAGTGTGAAAATGGACTAATACACAACCCATATTGTGAATGTATCTTTTTAATCATTAACCAGCTGAAAATGTGAACATTTCTTATTTGAACTAGCACATAGTATCTTAAATTTTAAAAAGGAGCATATAAATATCTTTGTTTAGGAATGGAAACATATATATGTTATACACACATATCTCCAAATTATGTAGAAAATGTGTATGCTTAGTTTGCATACACTTGTGTATGAGTGTATTCTCTCTCACACACACATGTACGTATGTACATTAAACAGACACATCCAAACACATATGTAAACTCATGGGAAAAGGTCTGGAAGGATTTACCTAAGACTATGAATTCTTCTCTGGATGTTAAAGCAGTGGAGATAAGTTAAAGGACACAGAGATAGGAGAGCACCAGAGGATATGAAATCTATGCTATGACTTTAAATTTTCTATGAAAAGCAAAGTTGTTTTTATCATATGTATATATGTGACTTATAAGTTCAAGAGCCTTAAAATATTATACTTTTTGATTTAGCAATTTCTCCTTTACTAAGTCATCCTATAAAAATAAAGTTAAATGTGGAAAAAATGTATATACAAAGATACTTTTCTACAGAACTATTTGTAATAGAAAATATGTGAAGAAACCAAGATGGCTGAATGGACACAGTCAGGAAGAGCTTCTCTTAACAACACAGAACAGACAATTCAGTAGACTAGCGCACTCTGAACAGATCTTTGAAAAGAAAGCATTAAAAGTGTACAGAGGGAGGATGCAGATCCCAGGCTGAAAGGGGAGGAAGTTGGGAATCTTGCACAGGGATGCTGAGCACCAGGACTTGTTACTAGCCCTGAGTGGCTCCTGGGAAAGGGGTGAATGAAATAAACATGGAATGGCTCACTCTTGTCATGGACCTCTGGAATGCTAGCTGTAGGAGACTCCACAATCCCCATGGATGTTTGAGCTGGCACAGGGAACTGGATAGTTGGCAGGGATGGAACTCTCGCTTGCATGGAGGCCAGAGGGTTTTGTGCAGGAACAGCTACACTGGAGTACAGTCATGGGTACCCATAAACCAAGACTCACCACACTCCTCTAGGTGGCTTTAGCCTCTGTTGTCTGCTGGACAAGGACAGAGCAGGATTATCTTGTTTGCAGGATGGAGCCAGTCTGATCTAAGCAACACCCTGTCTGTTGGCTTATCCCAGGGTCCCCACTGGCTACATCCTTTTGCAGCGTGGCCTCAACTAACCATCCAAGGTGCTTGCCAGCAGCCACATCATAGCTCGTTCTCCAGCAGACGCCACCTAATAGAGAGTTTCTGCTGGTGGGCCCCCACTGATGAGCATCTGCCAACAGTCCTCCCTGGCCAGCACATACTCACCTGCAGCCTTCCCCAACTGCTTCGCAATCACACATTCTCCTGCAGCCTCCCGCTGCTTCATTAATGCAAATGCAAGATCAGTATTTTCTACTACCTCCTGTGTGCTCATGCATGGACATGGCTGCTGTCCACCATCTCCCAGCTGAAATACTTTTGCCAGCATTCCTCATTGGAGGGTTGTTGCCAGCAGACTAGGAACATCTCAGCCCTTCCAATGCAGCAGGTTCTGAAACTTGAGGGCCCAAAGGAAAAAGCCATGGCTCAGTCCCAGCATCCCCAGGGTTAGAGCACAAATTTCAAGAGTGCTGAGCTTAGCCTTGGCCCCCTGAACTAATCAAGAAGCAAAGTCAATAGACGAAACCCAACTTATACCACAGTCAAACCCACAAGGGTATCAAAGAATATAAGAGTAAAGGGCCCTATCCAAAGGGAGCAATTTTAATAAAGGAACATCAGCCCACACAGATGAGAAAGAACAAGCAGAAGGATTCTGGCAACCCTAAAAGCCAGAGTCTCTTCTTAGCTTCAAATAACCTCACTAGCTCCCAGGTAATGGCTCTTAACAAGATGTAAATTGCTGGAGTGACAGACACAGAATTTAGAATCTAAATGACAATGAAGACCATCAAGATTAAAACCCAATCCAAGGAATCTAAGGAATCCAGTAAAACAATTCAAGAGCTGCAAGGCAAAATAGCCATTTTAAGAAAGGATGAAACTGATCCTATACAGCTTAAAAACTCACTATGAGAATTTCATAATAAAATTGGAAGTATTGGAGCAAAATGGACCAAGCTGAGGAAAGAATCTCAAAGCTCAAATGCCAGTTCTTTAAATGAATTCAGTAGGACAAAAATTTTTTTAAAAGAATTTTAAAAAATGAATAAAACTTCGGAGAAATATGGGATTATGTAAAGAGACCAAACCTATGACTCATTGACATTCCAGAAAGAGAGAGAGAGGGCAAGCAACTTGGAAAACATATTTGAGGATATTGTCCACAAAAGTTTCCGCAATCTCCCTAGAGAGGTTTACATGCAAATTCAGGAAATTCAGAAAACCCCAGTGAAATACTATACAAGATAACGATTCCCAAGACAGCAGTCATCAGATTTCCAAATCAATGTGAAAGAAAAAAATACTAAAGACAGCTAGAGAGAAGGGGAAGGTCAAATACAAAGGGAATTCTTTCAGGCTAACAGCGGACCTTTCAGTAGAACCCTTGCAAGACAGAAGAGACTGGGAGTCTATATACAGTATCCTTAAAGAAAAGAAATTTCCAATCAAGAGCTTTATATCCAGATGAATTAAGTTTCAAAAGCAAAGGAGAAATAAAATCCTTTTCAGATAAACAAATGCTAAAGTAATTCGTTCCCACCAGAACCTGCCTTACGAGAGGTCCTTGAGGGGGTGTTAGATATGAAAAAGAAAGACCAAAACACACTGAAGTAGATAGACCATCAGCACTATAAAGCAATTATACTATCAAGTCTACATAACAATGAGCTAACAATATGATGACAACATCAAATCCTCGCATCAGTGTTAACCTTGAGTATAAATGGGCTAAATGTCCCACTTAAAAGACAGCAAGTGGCAAGTTGTATAAAGAAGCAAGACCCAATTGTATGCTGTCTTCAAGAGACTCATCTTTCATGTAATGACACATTGGCTCAAAGCAAAGAGATGGAGAAAGATCTATCAAGCAAATGAAAAACAAAAGAGAGCAGAGGCTGCTGTTCTTATTTCAGACAAAACAGACTTTAAATGAACAATGATCACAAACGACAAAAAAGATATTACATAATGATAAAAGTTTAGCTGTCCTAAATATGATATATGCACCCAACTCAACAAGAAAACTTAACTGTCCTAAATATATGCACCTAACAATAGAGCACCCAGATTTATAAAACAAACTCTTAGAGACCTATGAAGAGACTTTAGATAACCACTCAATAATAGTGGAAGTCTAGCACCCCATTGAGAGTGTTGGACAGATCACTGAGGCAGAAAACTAACAAAGATATCTGATAACTCAGCTAGACACTTAACCAAATGGACGTAACAGACATCTACAGAATACACTCAACAACAACAGAATACATGTTCTTCTCTGCTGCACATAGAACTCATTCTAAGATCAACAATATGCTCAGCCATATAGCAATTCTCAACAAATTCCAAAAGAACCAAAGTCACACTAAGCACACTCCCAGACCAGAGTGCAATAAAAATAGAAGTTAATACTGAGAAGGTCTCTCAAAACCATATAATTACATGGAAATTAAACAATCTACTCCCAAATAACTTCTGAGTAAAGAATGAAATCAAAGCAAAAATCAAGAAATTATTTTAGACTAATGGAACCAAAGATACAGTATGCCAGAATCTCTGGTAAAGAGCTAAAAGAACAGTTAAGAGGAAAGCTTACAGCACTAAATTCCTACATCAAAAAGTTAGAAAGACCTCAACTTAACAACCTAACATTACAGCCAGAGGAACTAGAAAAACAAGAACAAACCAACTGCAAATCTAGCAGAAGAAAAGAAATAACCAAAATCAGAACTGAGCTGAATGAAATTGAGATTTGAAAATCCATACAAAAGATCAACAAAACCAAAAGTTTGTTCTTTGAAAGAATAAATAAGATTGATAGACCATTAGCTAGATTAGTAAATAAATAAATAGAGAAAATCCAAATAAACACAATCAAAAATGACCAAGGGGACATTACCATAAACCCCACAGAAATACAAAACATCCTCAAAGACTATTATGAACACTGTTATATACACAAACTAGAAAACCAAGAAGAAATGGATAAATTCCTGGAAACATACAACCCACCAAGATTGAACCAGGAAGCAAATAAATATCTGATTAGAACAATGATGAGATATGAAATTGAATCAGTAATAAAAAAAACCTGCCAACCAGAAAAAGCCCAGGACCAGATGGATGCACAGCCCAATTCTATCAGACATATAAGTAAGAGCTGATACCAATTGTACTGAAATTATTCAAAAAACAATTGAGGAGGAAAGATTCATCCCTAACTCATTCTGTGAGGCCAGCATCATTTTAGTACCAAACCTGGCAGAGATACAATGAAAAAAGAAAAGTTCAAGCCAGCATCACTGATTAACATAAATGCAAAAATCTTCAACAAAATACTAGCAACTTGAATCCACTAGTACATTAAAAAGTAAATCCACCATGATCAAGTATGCTTTATTCTGCAGACACAAGTTTGGTTCAACATACACAAAGCAATAAATGTGACTTATCACATAAACAGAACTAACAACAAAAACCACATTACCACCTCAATAGACGCAGAAAAGGCTTTTGATAAAATTAAACTTTCCTTCATGGTAAAAACTTTCCAAAAGAACATACTTCAAAATAATATGAGACATCTATGACAAGCCCACAGCAAAACTCATACTGAACCAGGCAAAAGTTGGAAGCATCCTGATTGAGAACCAGAACAAGACAAGGATGTCCACTCTCACCACTCCTATTCAACATAGTGCTGGAAATCCTAGCCAGAGCAATTAGGCAAGACAAAGAAATAAAAGGCATTTAAATAGAGAAGAGAAAGTCAAACTATCTCTTTTCATAGGTGATATGATTCTATACCAAAGTCTCCTAGAACTGATAAACAACTTCAATAAACTTTTGAGTTACAAAATAAATGTACAAAAAACAGCAGCATTTCTTTACACCAATAATGTCCAAGCTAAGCACCAAATCAAGAATGTAATCCCCTTCAAAATAGCCACAAAAAATTAAAATACCTATGAATACAACTAACCAAGGAGAATAAAAGATCTTTTACAATAAGAATGAAAAAACACTGCTGAAAGAAATCAGAGATGACACAAACAAACGGAAAAACATTGCATACTCATGGATAGGAAGAATCAAAATTGTTAAAATGGCCATTCTGACCAAAGCAATTTACAGATTCAGTGCTATTCTGATCAAGCTACCAACATAATTTTTCAGAGAGTTAGCGAGAAAAAAAAAAACATTCTAAGATTCATATGGAACTAAAAAACAGTCCACATAGCCAAAGCAATTCTAAGCAAAAAGAACAAAGCTGGAGGCTTCATGCTACTTGACTTCAAACTATACTACAAGGCTACACTAATGAATACAGCCTGGTATTTGTACAAAAACAGACACGTATGCCAACGGAACAGGTTAGAAAACTAAATAAACTAATAAAGCCACACATGTGCAATCATTTGATCTTCAGGAAAGTTGACAATAACAAGCAATAGGGAAAAGACTCCCTGTTCAATAAATGGTGCTGAGATATCTGGCCAGCCGTATGCAGAAGATTGAAACTGGACACCTTCCTTTCACTGTATGCAAAAATCAATTCAAGATGGATTAAAGACTTAAATGTAAAACCTAAGACTGTAAAAACCCTGGCAGAAAACCTAGAAAAAACTATTCTGGACATAGGCCTTGACAAAGATTTCATGATGAAGATGCTGAAAGCAATTGCAACAAAAATAAAAATGGACAAGTGGGATCTAATTAAACTAAACAGCTTCTGCACAGAAAAATAAGTTATCAACAGAGTAAACAGACAACTTAGAGAATAGGAGAAAATGTTTTCAAACTATGCATCTGGCAAAGGTTTAATATCCAGAATCTATAAGAAACAACAAATCAACAAGCAAAGAACAAACAACCCCATTAAAAGTGGGCAAAGCACACGAATAGTCCCTTCTCAAAGATGACATGCATGAAGCCAATAGCATATGAAAAAAAAATGCTCAGCATCACTAATCACTAGAGAAATGCAAATCAAAATCACAGTGATACTATCTCACACCAGTCAAAACAGATATTATTTAAACAGTGGCAAAAAACAATAGATATTGGCAAGATTGCAGAGAAAAGGGAATGCTTATACACTGCTGGTAGGAATGTGAGTTAGTTCAGCCACTGTGGAAAGCACTTTGGATATTACTCAGACCACTTAAAACAGAAGTACCATTCAACTCTGTAATCCATTACTGTGTATATACCAAGGGAATATAAATCATTCTACCATAAAGACAATGTAGTATATTCATCACAGCACTTTTTACAATAGGAAAGACATGGAATCAAACTAGATGCCCAACAGTGGTGGATCAGATAAGAAAATATGCTACATATACATCACGGAATACCACGCAACCATAGAAAAGAATGAAATCATGACCTTTGCATGGACATGGATGCACCTGGAGGCCATTATCCTAAGCAAATTAACACAGGAATAGAAAACCAAATACTGCATATCCTCACGTATAAGTGGGTTCTTATCACTAAGTACACAAGGACACAAAGAGGGAAACAATAGACACTGGGAATTGCTTGAAATAGGAGAGTGGGAGGAAGGTGAGGATTGAAAAACTACCTATTGGGTACTATGCTCACTACCTGGGTGATGAAATCATTTATACACCTAATTCTAGTACCTTGCAATTTATCCATGTAACAAACCTGCACATGTGCCTACTGTACCCAAAATAAAAATTGGAAGAAAATGGAGATTTTTAAAACTATAAGATCATAATATGTATAACTATATAAACACATTTTAAAATTGGAATGAATGAATATTTCCTAGGAAAAGAAAATGACCACAACTGGCCACAGAAAAAAAGTAAAAGACCTGAATAGACTAATAATCATAGAAAAATCTGAAGATATATTCTGATAACTTTCTTATCTTAAAAATGTCACCAAACTCTCCTAAAAAATAATTTCACAAGAAATTTCTTTTATAATAAATAATTTCTCTCCCAGTTTTTAAAAACTGTTCTAAAGTTTGGAAAAATATAGAAAACTTTCTAAATCATTTTAGGGAACTAGCGTAGCCATGAGACCAAAATCTATGACAGCACATACACAAAAACACTTTATGACAGTTTAATTTATAAGTATAAATTTAACAAATCTAAATAAGACATAAGCAACTCAAATTGAGAAGTGCATTAAAAGAAAAAGATGTATCACCACCATGTAGAGTGTGTCCCAAGATGAGCCATTCCAAGTATGGCTCAACATTAAGAAATATAAATATCCTTTACTTGTTGAACTGTATCTACCAGAAACCAGTAAGTGTAAGTGTCTTATGTAATGGTTTGGTAGTGGAATAATTTCCTTTAAAACAAACATAGAATTTTTATCGTCATTACTATCACTCAATATGGACTAGAAGTAGTAACCAATGTAATGCAACATTTATTTGTAAAAGAAGAGATGATCTTGTAATTATTTTCAGAGATTTTTTATCATTTACCTAGAAATGGTAAATTGATATGAATACACTTTATATTTTTAAAACATTTCTCCATTTTCTACAACAAAATCTATAAATCCATCTGTATAGGTTCCTATATTTTCTATTTACTCTCCCTTTTGAATAGAAGATATGTCTCTGATCCTACCAAAGATCAGTCTCTCTACTCAAGCCCTGGGGTTTCATCCTTTCTCTTCCCTCAACAACTTTGCTTATGCATGCTTTCTTTTCTTTCCTACATCTTTGATTTCTTCCTTTCTGCTGGGTTATTAACTAGTCTAACCCAGAAGAGATACAAGATCTGATATCTAAAATATTTTGAAAAAAAGCAAATCATTCCCTGACCTCGCTTCATTCCCTTCTGTTACTACTCTATTTCTTTGTTCCCACTACAACAAACCTTCTTTAAGAGGTTAATTGTCTACTCTAGTTGTCTCCATTTCCTCATTTTCCATATTATTCGACCAATTTCAACATGGCTTTCATCCCAATATTTCACTGAAGCTGGTTTTGTGAAGGTCATCAACTACACCTTCTTTTTTCCCAACTTCTCAGCAGCTCTTGATGGAGTTCTTGATGGAGCTCTCTCCTTAAATCTCCATCCTCTCTTGGCTTCTGTGACATCACTCTTTCCTGCTGTTCCTTCTCCATTTTCTCCAGCTCTTTGGCTATCTCCTCCTTCTCTACTGATATCTAAACATCACATTGACATAGAGTTTGGTCATGAGCTCTTTCTTCTTCCTCCTCTTTCTTCTTCTCCTCCTCCTCCTCTTCCTCCTCCTCCTCCTCCTTCTTCTTCCTCTTCTTCTTCTTCTTCTTCTTCTTCTTCTTCTTCTTCTTCTTCTTCTTCTTCTTCTTCTTCTTCTTCTTCTTCTTC